>NC_051177.1:91503998-91701498 GCF_013339695.2 Rhipicephalus sanguineus | reverse complement strand
GAGATGACAGATTCGTGCCTGCGCGCACAGCAAACTTCGTTTGCTGGCGCTTGGCCGACTCTCTGCCTTAGGGGAAGAGATGACAGATTCGTGCCTGCGCGCACAGCAAACTTCGTTTGCTGGCGCTTGGCCGACTCTCTGCCTTAGGGGAAGAGATGACAGATTCGTGCCTGCGCGCACAGCAAACTTCGTTTGCTGGCGCTTGGCCGACTCTCTGCCTTAGGGGAAGAGATGACAGATTCGTGCCTGCGCGCACAGCAAACTTCGTTTGCTGGCGCTTGGCCGACTCTCTGCCTTAGGGGAAGAGATGACAGATTCGTGCCTGCGCGCACAGCAAACTTCGTTTGCTGGCGCTTGGCCGACTCTCTGCCTTAGGGGAAGAGATGACAGATTCGTGCCTGCGCGCACAGCAAACCACGTGCAGAATGTGCTTCGTTACTGCCTCACGAATCGACTGCAGCAAAAAGTTTTGAAATCGGTCAGGTAGAAGCGGAGTTATAGTCATTTGTCGCGCTGGCATGATAATAATGAGTGTGTACATGTGCACGTTTTCCGGGAGTTTCTTGTTGTGACTTTTTCTACTTTCTTAATTAAAAGGGCCCTTTACAGTATGACGTTCAGGTTGGTCACGAATACGGGCCAAAACTTCTTGAATTGTTTTATTTTCATTTTTCAACTGACAGACTGAGTCCCTGGCCTTCGTGTAGCTCTGATCCAGGTGACTTTTCTAGCGACGGTCCGCCTCTCTTTTGTCTCTCTCCCACAGTAGTGAGGCAACGGCCCCAGCACTCAAGGGCATTTCTCGGCACACTCTGCGAGAACTGTTTTATGATTGTTTACTTGTAAATTTACCTTAGTCTACTCTTTTCTACCAACCTGTCGAGATGCGCGTTTCTCGCATCTGCTAAACAGAGCTCCCAACACGTCGGGCCCACTCGATATAGCACTGACACCTTTAGCATGGTACAAGAGGAAAGCGTGCAGCAGTTTTACGAAGCATATAAAACAATGATTTCCACAACAGGGCAATACGAAGCGGTTCAGATAAACAATAAAACGACAGGTGTTGTAGATCGCTGTTTATGTAGAATCCAAATAGATCAAGATGGCTGCTCAACTACAGAAATTCAGCAAAGTAGGGTACTAGTAAAGAGGTATGGGTGGACATTCAAAGACTTTGAAATACACAGATGGTAGTGTTCAGATTAAAATTAACCATAAAATTTCAGATTTCATTACTACATTTCTGTGCTGCAAATGCACTGGCTTCTACCTGTAAGCTGAATTCGTACGCAATATGTTGCTTGCTTAGGGTGCTGCGAAAATCATGCACTTCAAGCTCATTACACTCACGGAAACACGAATTATGTTTCTGCATCGATAAAATGACGTGCCAATGCTTCTAGTTACGTTGTACAAAACAATACACGTAGTGAAGCGAGCATGACTTCGCCTTCAAGAGTACAACACGACAGCATAATCGGGCACCGTGCGCACTGTTTTCAACCGTGCCACATGCAAAGGACCGTTCATGCGCGTAACATTGGCTGTTTCGAACTATCCTAGAATGTCTACTGCAAGTACAGTTGCGAAGCGCCCAATACGCCAATATTCCTCCAATTGCTAATTTCCGAAGTACTCACTACGCTTCAGTTAGGTGCCACGCGCAACTGTACACTTTGTAATGATTCGGCAGCTTTAAGAGACACTAAAGGCAAACGTTAAGTCGACGTTGATTGTTGAAATAGCATTCCAGAAACCTCATAGTGCTTGTTTCGTGCCAAGGAAATGCTTATTTTGAATGAAAATCACGTTTCGGTGGTCCGCAAAGCGTTAACGCTTTTCAAATCACGCGCCTGAATAGGCCTAACGTAGCATTTGCCTTGCACGACATTGCCCGTCTTTACTGCCCGGTAGCCAACGCCGTGGTTTCTGCTCTCAAGGGCACATTACACAACATCACATGGCCACGGCCTTTTGACGGTGTGTCCGCTAGAGGGACTTTCATGAGCGTGCAAGGCACACGCAGCAGTACGCGATGACGAAACTACCACTGAGACGCGACCGCGCGAGGGGAGCGCAGCCCGGCGAAAACGGAACTTTTGCACAACCCGTGTTGCACAACGTCTTGCAAATTTCGGAATGTTCTTTTTCATCATGAGTAGCTTGAATACTAATAATAATTTGTACTCGAGACTCTTGACGCCATTCCAAAACGTGCCACTGGTGGCGCACACAGTGTCCTACATTTATCTTAATTTTTCGATTACTAGATCACTGCTATTGATATTATTGGCGTTTTAGACGATCTCAAACATTGACCTTTCACTCTGACATAAATTTTTATTTGCTTTTAGTGTCCCTTTAAACCACTCTCTGCTCAATTCAGATATTTTGACGCCTGGCGCGATTCTAGAATTCTTCCACGCAATATTAGGGTAAGGCGGGGCAAAATGAGGCGCGGGGCAAGACGCGACATTTTGACTTTGCCGCCCTCTATAGCTAATACAAAAAGTACCTTTTCTTTGTTTCTCTATTTCAGCGATAGGTGCCGGTAGTTTTCGACGTTTTTGTGTAAAAGTTGATGATCACTCACAGCGTTCACGCGGGAAAAATTGCGCGGCTGATGTCAGCAATGTCAGTGTGCTCGTGACCCACCGAAAAAGGGCGAAATTCTGCTCGTCCTAATTTTCGGATGCGTGCATGAAGCTACTCCGACGTCAGTCCAACACCGCAAGTATTTCTGTTGTTAGCTACATGCCCCCAAAAGTTTAGTTCATTTGTTGCCATGAGCCAAAGGGGAAATTTTTTAAAATTTGGGCATGTGAGAGGGGCAAAACGCGACAAAAAGGCATTGAATTGCCTTAGAGAATGTCTTCTTAAGTGAAAAATTTACTTGCGCTCATTATATAATATTCTTTTGTTTAGGATGGTGCGGACATGCACCAGGACATCATCTAGAGCTTCTTGGGAGGAAAACGACTCGAAAAATGAACTGAATGTTGTTCAGGAGTTTTGGAGTAACACAGCGCCGGGTTCTGTATTGATTAAATGCGTCGAGTGCAGAGACTGTGCTCATGAAGACTGCGTGAGGGCCCACGGAGTGAATTTCTTGTGCTGTACTGTAAGAGCTGAAGGGATGAAATTTTTTCACACCGTCTCGTTTCGCCCCACGCAGCGTCTCGCTTTGCCCCGCAGATTGGGGTAAAATGAGACATCTGGTGCATTTTTTGTTTCTTTTTAAAATAAACGTTTTTTCCTTTTTTAAGTAAACTTTTGTTCTTTTTCTTTTGTTTTCTTTTCTTTGTGTTCCTGTTTTTTTCCTTGTTTCCAATATGTTTTTCTTTTGCTCGCCACTTGCCTGCCCTGTATTCAATCAATACAATATCGCTAGGAGGTCCCCCTGACAGTATTTACTTCGGGACCTCTTTCTGTAATAGTTATGAACCATGTCACTTTTATTTTCGTGATGTTACAATAAACTTTAAACTTCAACAGTTCCAACACCGCCATATTTATGTAGCACATACCTTGTACCCAAAAGAAAGTTACGGCGTTGACGTTTTATGGTAACAAGTGAAATAAAAAATAATATTCACTATTTTCACATTTTTGTCCCATTTTGCACCGCCTTACCCTACATGCGTTAAGGCGACCCCTCCCAATACATGACATTCTTATAGCGTTTTTTTACGAAGCAGTTTCAAGCACTGGCGTGGCTTCGTGGTTGAACAGCAGCTCGTCATGTGCAAGGCCTGGTTTCGATTCTCAGACGGGCCGAATATTTTTTATTATTTACCTATTTGCATCTATCTCGAATTTTAGCTCACGGACAACGACGCCGCCACCAAAGCCGACACCGGAATTTCTGTGAAACGAGCTCTTTAACGCTGTCGCGTTAACATTGGGGCAGCTCCGTACTAGTGGCGCGAAGACTGATGAAACAGCGGCGCTGGTTGCATTAACCTCCTCCTTTCCCTCCTCTTCACCTTCTCTTTCCTTTCCCGCTCCTTGCTTTACTATAATATACAAGTATATTCTATGCTTTACACTCTGCCATCCTCCTTTCCATCATCCGTACTCTCAAATCACTCCTCCTCATCCTCACTTTTCTTTCTCACCCCTTGCTAAACTCTTCTATACATTACTATGCTATGATTCACCCTCTCCCTTCATTCTTTCTCCCCTCCTCACCCCACATATCACTCCTCCTCACAATCACATCCCTTTCCTGCCCACTTGCTATATCATACTATAAATGGCTACGCGATACCTTACCCTCTCAGAAGATCTTCTGTAGGGATTAATTAGAACATAATGGATGAAAAAGTCAGCGATGCAAAGTTTACAAAGAAGGCAGACACGAACGATGAGACGAAGCGCATCCAGCAACTGATTTAATGAAACAAGTAGACAAGAAGGGGTGGGTAAAAACAAAAAAAGGATAGGGCACTGTTGGCAAACCGCGCATGGGCAAACGTTAATGCTAACAATGGTAAAAAACCCTTGCATTTTTCTTGGAAGTTTACGTTACCAAAATGCCATATCAGAATCCAAGATGAAAGATGTGCGGCGGCCAAAATTATCTTTGTTTCGCTAGAAATGCAGCTTGCTTGTCTTTAAGTGCAACGGACGGAGAGCTCACGCATGCGCAACACTGCGCCGACGGCATAGCGTACGCTTCTACAATTGTATTTTTTTAATTCGGTCCCTGCTGTGTCAACATAGTTTTGTCACTGAAATTCGGGTTACCCTTACAGGCAGATAGGTGCTGAGCGTGATTCCCCTCGATTGTAACTCTATTACACATATTCTTTTGTTCCTGTAGCCTTTCGTTGAGGCACCTGCCCGTCTGCCGAATGTATAATGAGCCGCAGGACAGAGGAATTCTATAAACTAATTTTTCCTTGCACTCAACAAATCACTTGTCACGTTTGACGTGACATGTTGCATCTCGGGCGTCTTCATCAGTGCTCTACATGTGAATTTTAGACACAAACGTATCGTTTTTTTTTTTTTGGGCGCCGCGAATATCATCGGCGCATCGCAGCGGGAAGCCATTATTTTTTATCTGTGCGTATTTGTGTGCAAGAACGGCAACACAACCACCGGATTCCTGTTTCTTTTCTAACACGAAAATGTCTTATGCTGGGGTCCATCGAGACTTTCATGACGTATTTCCGTCACGGAAATACGTCGGGAAAATGAACGTCCATCAAATGGCAATAAAAAACTGTAAAGAAGTTTTGATGGCTGGAGTCGAACCCATGACCTCTCGGTCCGCGACGATGGCTGGCGGGAGTTTATCCCGCTGAGCCACCGCCAAACAAACAACGGGGGCTACATGAACGCGCCTTTTATCTTTCACACTTTCCTCTCGCAGTGCTCTTGGATGGATGCTGTGAGCGTCCCCTATATAACGGGTTGGTGAGATGTGTGCCACCAGGTTTGAAAAAAGAAACGCGCTGTTGCTACGACCGTCCCCATTCGGCGCGTTTACACTGGAAATGTAATTTCTTCGACGCTTTCACACACCGCGGAGTGGCTTTAGCCCGTGCCTCGCTCATAGCATCCATCCATATCGACAAACAGCTCTCCGACGCTCGCCTGGCTGTCGCAACGCGTTCCCCATTCGCCCTGTGCGAATTAACGGCCTAGCTATAAGAGACGATGCGCGTAGCGTTTCTCTTCGGGTTTCACGACATTTTGAAGGAGTGCATATCGAGTTTCAGTGTTTATTATGTGCCCGTTGATGCGATATTTGCGCGGGATTCACCATATGCGGTGTCCACATATGTGTTAAGAACTTCAGCTGCAGCAAGGGTTAAATCATGATCATGGGCGTTAGTAGTAGGTACGGAGATGTGCCACTAGGTGTCAACGTGAGTGCGTCCACATCAAGCGGTGCTATGTCTCCCAAACAACAGTAGACATTGTACAAGCTCTCATATACCAATGCACTATAAGCAATCAACTGCTACTGTGACGACACGTTTCACTTTCGTGTTATACCGATTCCTATGACAGAGGGATCAGCCATCTTTTTCTTTAGCTTTACCGGGATTGTTTATCTCCTTCAGGCAGAAATCCGTCACCGCCACTAAGGCCACATTCGAAAATCCACTCTTTCGCAAGCGCTCTATTTGCATATTCGGGATTTGACTCATTCTGTTCTGGCACGATATCTTAGTGGCCTGCAACATGCAATATTTTATTCCTTTTGTGAATCAGTGAAGGGGCCACTACGCGTCCATAAGGGAACACGTGAACTTACGCAGCTGTTCAGTGTGTTGATGCTTTTGCTGATGATGATGCTTAAATATGTCTCAGCGCTTTGTAACGGGTGGGCCTTTAAATCACCCACTCATCGCGCATTTCACATGTTTTGACGCCTAGCGCGATTCTACTCTTTTGCCACGCAATATTGCATGCGTTAAGGAGACTGCTTCCACTACATGATATTCATATAGTGTTTTTCCTTTCGAAGCAGTAGAACACGTGGTAGAACACGTGCTTCCCACGCTGACGGCTTGGGTTCAATTCTCACTCGAACCCGAATATTTTAATTATTTATTTTATTTGCGTCTTGCTCGATTATTCATGTAGTGTTCTTTTTTTGTCGAAGACGTTTCAAAAAATAGCGTGGCTCTGTTTTAGAACACCTATCTGAAGTGTTTTAGGCGCAGAATTATGAAGACGGGACAAGAAGGGAGAACACGTACACATGCGCTTTCAACAAATCATTTATTTGATTTGAATCCGGATCACACTCTTATCATCACAGAACGCTACAACAGTTCGGTACAGTGTCGTAATCAAAGACAGTGTCTAAGCACTATATACATGAAACATTTTTACACAGAAGTCCAAGTCCACAGGACGTCTTCAACACATGCTCTGTGGCTAACATACACTTACAACAATCTTATTTTCACATGATATACATGACTTCGTGAACATACAAGCACATATGTACAGCAGATGTTATGGTGTTGGCAATGTACAGATTGAATAATGGTAGCATGAAATGTATAATACAAGAACCCACGCGAATACAAGAACATGTACACACAGAAATAATAAATACATACATATTATATACATTCATCAAGCTCTGTCTGATGACCTGGCTACAAGAACCAGGCTAGATGGAAATCCAGCCGCACACGCCCATGAACCACCGACAGGAAACGGCATGACCATTGCCGTAGGAATTCCTCTTCCCCAAGGAAGAACAATTCCTCCGACAAAAGGACATAAGTTCGGAGTACAACCGTTCCAGAATCGGAAAACAGAGTTCGGCGACGGTGACCGCTGCCAACAGCCTCACCCTGTTACGCCACAAACAAAAAGCCCCCGCAGCAATTAGAAGGCGTGCAAAGCGACTACGCGAGCAGCGGCCAGATGTGACGAAACGATTAACTCCTAGGCCACGGAAACCAGTGTTAACGGCTCGCCAAAATACCCTTGCAAATTACACACTGCTGCAGCACATGCTGGGTGGACTCTTGTAGTGGACAGTTAGGACACAATTGAAGATGGGACCATGCCCCACCTCTCCAGCCCTGTTTCGTGTTGGGAGTACTCTCCATCCCAGGACGCCACATGAAGTCACGGAGATGACCAGTAGAAAGGATGCGTCTCGCGCTCCACGAGACACGACTCGAACGTGGTAGACGGGCTGGAGGAACCAGAGGGTCTTTCTGTCTGTCTTCTGTTTGCGCAACGTCCCTCGATTCAGCCACTCGGCCAAAGTTGAACCACTTGCCAAGGGCCAGCCGTCTTGAACTGGTACGGCTGTTCACTTGTGAACGCTGTCGATCAAAAAGTAAATATCATGCATATCTGAGGTGCAACATCACTAGGTAAGTATAGGTGGCTGTTCCTTTAATAGGAAAATGCATACATACGTAATTGTTAAGGACCCTAGTTTCTTAAGCTGCGCTGAAAATGCATAAGAATGGAAGCTTGAGCGAGTTGGTATGCGTTCATCTTTGTTGAAACAGCGCTCACTAGACGACGACGAAGTAAAAGAAGGCACAGGACAGGCGCTGCCTGTCCTGTGCCTTCTTTTACTTCGTCGTCGTCTAGTGAGCGCTGTTTTCAACAAAGCGAAAATGCGACTTGCGCTGAAATTTGCCTTCCTCCGTGCCCTTCGCACGAGCTCATGGTTGTGTTTCGGTTTCGGTTCGTATTGCACTGTACGAATGCCATGGGTGGTGTTGAAAAAACTTTAGTTTTGAGAAGGCCAAGAAGGTGAAAAAAATATTTAAAAAATGAAAAAGCAGCGTTGTGGCGCGGCTTCAGGCTGCCGGTTGTGGGCGCCGCTCTGGCGTTCCTGTTTTACCCGGGCGACGTGTAAATAAAAGAGTGTGTGGAGAGTACTCCTTGAGTGCGGACGTTTCTCTGCTTCAGCGCTTCGCGCCAAACGCGTTTTCGGGCTGGCTGGCGTCCCCGCCGGTCGCGTTGGTCACCGCCGGTCTTCGCCTGCTGCTGCGCCGGGACTACCAGCACGCAAACACAGCACTCATGTTTCCCGACGTATTGCCAGATGGCGTCCATATCTCACACAGCGCCTCTTCTATCGTCTTTACACGACATTTGCGGCGAAGCACGCAGATACGCGGCCAATTTTTTATTTGAATCCGGATCACACATCTTTATACACTTGAGAAAAATCACGCATGCGCAGGTACAGTACCGTCGAGGAACACCAGTTCCTTGTTAGTCAGCGATAGCGACGGGGTGCTAACACAATCTTCGCCAGGCCTATGAATAGTTGCTGATCGATTATTAAACGAGTAGTTTCGTCAAGGTGCCTACGGACAATGGAACATTTATGAAAAGCGGAACGCAACCACACGCGCTGCAGTGTGTGGCTAAACACTTCAGATATGTCGTACCAACAAGGCCAAAAGTCAGCCCTTGTTAGAATACCTGCTTGTATCAGACGGCCTCGGTTCGATTCTCACTTGAACCCGACGTTTTTTATAATTTATTTTATTTGCGTCTTTCTCTATTTTGCAGGTCACGGACAAGATGATCATTTTTCGCTCACAACCAGCGACGCCGTCACCGACGCCCGACACCGACACCGGAATTTCTGCAAAACGAACTCTTTAACGCTGTCGCCTTAAATCCCTCATACCATGAGAATGAATTGCTTTACTCGTATCCCACGAAGTAAAATGCACTGCATTCAAACATTTCACGTGCAACAGCAGCGCCAGAAGACAGCCTAGGGAGCAGAAGCAAGATCGGAGGGGCGGAATAAACATCCCGCTGTGTTAGCTGGAATACCTCATCGCGAAGCAATAGCGTCCGTAGTCTCGGAAACGTTCATATGCGCAAGCTATGCGTATGACTAACTTATGCTTCTCATAGAACATTCCCAAGCTTAATTTCGACGAAGCTTGGTGCGTGACACCCCCGCATTAGCGACAAAGCATATATGCGTGGTTGTGTTCAACGGGTCGTATCTTTTTGCCCCCCCCCCCCCCAATTACCCATGTCGGCGACTTCGGACTACTAAATGTTAGTACTGCCACCTGAATTTTGTGAAGTGCTTATTGATAGTATCGCATGACTGAATTTGTGACAATGAGGGACACAGTAGTCGAAGGCACCGAATAGGTGTGCTATAGAGGTTGTATGAACAGGAAAAACTCAGAGGGACCCTTACGCGATCGCCTAAGACGACTAGAAGGCGATAGCCATTTTAACGCGATAGCGTTAGGGAGCTCGTTTCGCAGAAATACCGGCGTCGGTATCAGCGTCGCTACGTAGCTGGTGAGCGAAAAATCGTCCGTGACCGAAACATCGAGAAAGGTGTAAATAAAATGAACAATAAAATTTTTCGGTCCCATTGAGGATCGAACCAGGGCCGTTTTCGTGGCTAACAGGTGTTCTACCACAAAGCCACGATGTTACTTGCGACTGCTTCGGGTAAAACACGACAAACACTGTAAGGAGTGGAAGGAATCTCCTTAACGCATTTTGTTCGGCAGGTGTCACGAAGAAAATGACCCCATTCGGCTATTTGTAGGCGCATTGGCGAGGCCGTCAGACTACGTTTTTTGCGCGACGCCATGCTTCGAAAAAAGTCGAGATAGTGCAGCCATCGCCGCTAGAAACATAGACGAACTTTCAAACAGCTCTAAAATTGGACAACTATGTCCATCTAGCGGAAAACATATCAAGCCAACGCCTTATTTCTAGAGGAGGCGTTTATCAAGCAAACAGCAAACATTAGGTAATGTGCTGCCATCTGCGAGGTATTGTGAGAAATATGTCTCGACTCTAGTACAAGGAAGTGCTTTAGATCGAAAACCTGTACCATTACTATAGATACATAGCGCGCGCGCGCGCGTGTGTGTGTCTGTGTCTGTGTGCGTGTGTGTGCAACAACACACATTAATCAGTATGCACTTAGTGGTTGAAGTGCGCACTAGGGGCCGGATTTCGCTATCGCGTTCAACTCTTAAAGGCGAAGCTTAAGGGTCCCCCCAATTTTTCTTGTTCTTTTTCTTCTCAGTCGACATGCTGATCCTCCTCTCCCCAGCCACATTAAAAGCTCTCCGAACTCAAAGGGAGGCTGAAGCACTTAAAAAAATGACTTTGGAGTGTGTAATCATAGTTTGATCCCAGCTCAATTCGAAAACCATTGTGAGAATACACAGAAGTGAACGCAAATAGCATTTCTTGGCAAAAAACCACGGCTGCAGTCGCAGGGCTTCTTGAGATGCTGAGTGAACGCGGCGACGTCATCTTCGGCGTGCCGCGTCATCGGCAACATCAGCACAGTTAAAGAAAGCATGGCCTTGCGATCAGTTCCACTAACGCGCGCAGCCGGAACAGTCACGGAGGCCACGGTTGAAGATACGACAGTGCTGCGCGGCTCCGCCAAAGATACAGACGATGACTTAGATCCGGTTAGTTCGTTTCTACGCCCACACTTTCGGCGCGTTCGCGTGGGCGGAGCAAGATGAACTTTTCTTTTGCGTATTTTAAAGCTCCTGCTGCCACAACAGCGGAAAAAATTACTCCATCGTCGACAATAATGTTGGTCCTTGTTAACAACAATATTTTACCGAATTTTAAAACCTCTACAGCTTCCCTTAAAGGTGGTTTTGCACATGCCTGCAGAATCGAAGGCATTGCAAGCTTTCTGCTCCTCAAAAGATTTTGCAGAGCCTCCGTGAAGGCGGGCCGCCTTCACCAAGCAACGATGTCCTTCGATGTCGCCACTACGATGTCTCAAAATCTGGCGATCTGTGACGTCGTGATGACGTCACAGAATGACGTCATTAATAACATCATGTTACACTGAGGTCATGTGACTTTTGGTACGCCGACTGCACGTACGCGCACGTACACACGTACACGCATATTGTCACGTGGTCATGACGTCGACGAAGGCAGCAGTCAGCACGTCCGAGATGAAACTCTTTATTAGGCCGAACTTGTGGCCGGGAAAATGAAACTATAGCTACAGCAATAAACTGATAGCGGCGAACAGAGCGTCGACCGTCGATCAACTGACAAGTGGTCAAGCGCGTCGGCTTTTATACAGGCGTTATCGAACTTTCCAGCGATATCGCTGGCGGCGGCGTTATCTCTAGACAAAGCTGGAACATTCGCGTGCGGCGCGCAATCTTAACAAAACGATCTACTGCAATCGGGAAGCTTCTCGAACACTGCTTCGCGGACAGCGTCGAGCGTTGATAACTGTCCTTGCTGGTCAAACCCGAATACATAAAAATAAAACAAGAAGTGGGCGTGGCATTGCCCCCCTCTGTAAAAGCATCGTCCCGATGCTTGTTAAAGAACAAAGAAGAGAAAAAAAAACAAGTGCATACATAAATAAATTGCAATAACAAAGGAAAAAGAGTCCCCAGGTTTGCTAACGCGCAAAAAACGGCTTAAGGCGCACGACATGGACGACTTCAGGTCGTGCGCGGCGTCGCTGGGAATTTGTAATGCCGTCCGGGATGACCTCGTAGTCAACAGCGCCGAGACGTCGAAGAACCTTGTATGGCTCGAAGTATCGCCGAAGGAGTTTTTGCTAAGCCCACGTCGGCGTATCGGCGTCCAAACCCAAACACGGTCGCCGGGCTGGTATTCCACGAACCGTCGTCGAAGATTGTAGCGACGGCTGTCGGTGTACTGCTGGGTCTTGATGCGCAGGCGGGCGAGCTGTCGAGCTTCTTCGGCACGTTGTAAGTAAGCGGCGGCGTCGAGGTTTTCTTCGTCGGTGACGTTCGTTAGCATGGCGTCGAGCGTCGTCGCCGGGCTTCTTCCGTAGACCAACATGTACGGCGTCATCTGCGTCGTTTCTTGGACGGCGGTGTTGTAAGCGAAGGTCACTTACGGGAGGACGGCGTCCCACGTCTTGTGCTCAACGTCGACGTACTTGGCCAGCATGTCGGCGATGGTCTTATTTAGACGCTCGGTGAGGCCATCGGTCTGTGGGTGGTAGGCGGTGGTGCGGCGGTGGCTCGTCTCGCTGTATTTGAACATCGCCTGAGTTAGGTCCGCAGTAAATGCGGTAAATCTGTGTCTGTGATGAGGACCTCTGGGGCGCCATGACGCAAGACGATGTTCTCCACGAAGAACTTGGCTACCTCGGCGGCACTGCCTTTGGGCAAGGCCTTTGTCTCGGCGTAGCGGGTGAGGTAGTCAGTTGCTACGACGATCCACTTGTTGCCGGAGGTCGACGTCGGGAACGGCCCCAGTAGGTCCATCCCGATTTGCTGGAGCGGCCGGTGAGGTGGTTCAATTGGCTGCTGAAGTCCCGCTGGCCTAGTCGGTGGTGTCTTCCGTCGCTAGCAATCTCGGCAAGTCTTAACGTAGTGGGCGACGTCGGCAGGAAGGCGTGGCCAGTAGTATTTTTCCTGTATCCTCGCGAGCGTGCGGGAAAAGCCGAGGTGGCCAGCCGTCGGGTCGTCGTGCAGGGCCTGCAGAACTTCTGGTCGCACTGCCGAAGTTAAAACGATAAGGTAGTTGGCCCGGGCCGGAGAGAAGTTCTTCTTTACGAGGACGTCGTTTTTCAAGAGAAATGACGCCAATCCCCGCATGAATACTTTCGGAACAACGGCGGTCCTACACTTGAGGTATTCCACAAGGCCCCTGAGTTCCGGGTCGGCTTGCTGTCGTTCAGCGAAGTCGTCAGCACTTATGGTTCCCAAGAAGCAGTCATCATCGATGTCGTCCTGCGGCGGTGCGTCGACGGGGGCACGAGCAAGCAGTGGGCGTCGGAGTGTTTTCTTCCGGACTTGTAAACGACGGTAATGTCGAATTCTTGAAGTCTTAGGCTCCACCGTGCGAGGCGACCTGAAGGGTCCTTCAAGTTGGCTAGCCAACACAAGGCGTGGTGGTCGCTCACAACTGTGAAGGGCCGGCCGTAGATGTAGGGGCGAAACTTCGATGTAGCCCAGATGATGGCCAGGCACTCCTTTTCTGTTGTGGAATAGTTGATTTCTGCCTTTGATAGCGACCGGCTAGCATAACTGATGACCCTTTTCAATCCGTCGGTCTTCTGCACAAGGACAGCGCCGAGTCCTACGCTGCTTGCGTCGGTGTGGATTTCCGTATCGGCGTGCTCGTCGAAATGCGCGAGTATCGGAGGCGTCTGCAGGCGTCGTTTCAATTCTTGAAATGCCTGAACTTGCGACGTTTCCCACTTGAATTCGACGTCGGCCTTCGTGAGTTGCGTCAGTGGCTCAGCGATCCGTGAAAATTCCTTGACGAAACGTCTGTAATAGGCGCACAAGCCGAGAAAACGGCGTACGGCCTTCTTGTGGGTGGGTGGCGGGAAGTCAGCGATGGCAGCTGTTTTCCGCGGGTCCGGGCGAACACCATTCTTGCTGATCACGTGACCCAAAAACAAGAGCTCCTCGTACGCGAAGCGGCACTTTTCAGGCTCCAAGGTGAGTCCGGAGGTCTTGATTGCTTGAAGTGCAGCTTCAAGGCACCGAAGGTGTTCGTCGAAGTTTGGGGAAAACAGAACGACGTCGTCCATGTACACAAGGTACCTCTGCCATTTCAATCCGGCCAGTACTGTATCCATAACCCGTTGAAAAGTCGCAGGTGCCGAGCAAAGACCAAAAGGCATGACCTTGAACTCAAACAGGCCGTCTGGTGTTATAAAGCCAGTCTTTTCTCGGTCTCTCTCGTCGACTTCTATTTGCCAGTAACCGGTCTTGAGGTCCATCGACGAAAAGTACTTTTCGTTGTGTAATCGATCCAGGGTGTCGTCTATCCGGGGAAGGGGATACACGTCCTTCTTCGTGACTTTGTTCAGGCGACGATAATCGACGCAAAAGCGGAGAGTCTCATCCTCCTTCTTCGCTAGCACCACGGGGGATGCCCACGGACTCTTCGACGGCTGGATGATGTCGTCGCGTAGCATTTCGTCGACCTGTTTCTTCACGGCCTCCCGTTCCCGCGTCGAAACCCGGTAGGGACTCTGACGGAGTGGTCGAGCATTTTCGTCTGTTATAATGCGGTGCTTAGCAAGGGGCGTTTGTCGGACCCGGGATGACGACGAGAAACAGTCCTTGTTTTTCTGCAGAAGGCATCGCAGCTGTTGCTGTTGGCGAGCGGGAAGACTTGGGTTTACGTCGAAGGGTGGCTCAGGTATTGGGGTAGTCGTCGTAGCTTCGTCAGAATCTGAAAAGGCAAACGCATCACTGACGGCCAAGATTTCTTCGATGTACGCAATTGTCGTACCCCTGCTTAGGTACCTGTATTCTTGGCTGAAGTTCGTTAGCATCACGCTTCCTTTTCCTTCATGCAACCGAGCAATGCCCCTTGCGACGCAAATGTCACGGTCCAGTAGCAAACGCTGATCGCTCTCGATGATACCTTCGATATCTTCAGCTTTTTCGGTCTTGACGGGAATTATGACGCTGGAGCGAGGCGGGATGCTAACTTGATCCTCGAGCACGTTCAGGGCATGGTGACATGGATTCGTATCCGGCGGTGTCGTTTTGGCCGACGATAGGGTTATCGACTTGGTTCTTAAGTCGATGACGGCGCCGTGATGGTTTAAGAAATCTATGCCAAGTATGACGTCCCTGGAGCAGTGTTGCAAGATTACGAAACTAGCAGGATACGTGCGACTTTTGATTGTTACTCTTGCTGTGCAGACTCCAGACGGCGTTACTAGATGGCCTCCAGCGGTACGGATTGCGGGGCCTTCCCAAGCAGTCTTAACTTTCTTCAACTTCGTGGCGAAAGGCCCACTGATGACGCAATAGTCGGCTCCAGTGTCGACGAGAGCGGTGACGTTGTGGCCGTCAATGAGAATGCCGAGGTCGCTAGTTCGTCGTCTTGCGTTGCGGTTGGGTCGCAGCGTCGAGTCACGGCTGCGTCGGTTTGTTCCGCTGCTTCGACGTTGCGTCGTCAGGTCTTCCTCGGGCCGTGAAGTTTCGACGTCAGGGCTTCGTTCGGCTTGCGGCGTGTTCTTTTAGATTCTGTTGCGGCGTTGTCGTCGGCGGCGGAGGATCTTCGGTAGTTCGTCGTACAGAAACCGCACCTCCATCGGTTGCTGCCCTTAGTTTTCCGGATACGGGCTAGGCGACCGGCCCCGGTTTGGGCCAGTGTACTGCCGGCGGTGCGGTGACATGTAGCGGCCGGGCGACGGCGAGCGGGAAGGTCGCCGTTCTTGCCACTGTGTTCCGGTGAGCAGGGGCGTAGGCAGAAATTTTTTTCGGGGGGGGGGGGGGGGGCACCTCCTTGATCTGTAGTGGGGACGAGCAGGCAGATGTGGTCGAGTGTCATTTTCTGCTCTGTATGCTATGGCAAAAAAAAATTTCGGGGGGGGGGTGGGGGGCACGGGCCCGGGTGTGCCCTAACGTGGCTACGCCCCTGCCGGTGAGGTAGTCGTCGATGTCGCGAGGCCGTTCGCCTGGCTGCGGGCGCGGCGCGTTAACGGCGAATCCGCGTAGCCCCATCTGTCGGTACTGGCATCGGCGGTACGTGTGGCCGGCCTCCCCGCAGTGGTAGCAGAGCGGGCGGTTATCAGGGGCGCGCCAAACGTCGGTCTTCCTCGGCGTGTATCGCTGGCCGGCTGGCGGGCGGTATGACGTCGGTGGTGGCGGCGGTGGTGCCTCGCGGCGGAACAGCTGGGGCGGCGCGGCGTCTTGGCGTGGTCGAGGAGGGGGGGCGTTGCGTCGGGCTGCAGCAGCATAGCTCATTGCTTGCAGCTGCGGCTGCGCTGACTCAGGGACGCCCAGGGACTGCTGGATTTCCTGTCGGACGATGTCTGCGATCGAGGCATCTTGAGCCTGGCACGACGGGAACATTCGACGAAGTTCTTCGCGCACTACGGCCCTTATGGTCTCGCGCAGATCGTCGGAGCCGACAGCTTGAACCGCTGTGCTATCTTGGGTCAAGCGGCGGTTGTATAGCCGGATGCGCATTTCCAACGTGCTCTCGATTGTTGTGGTATCGGATACAAATTCCTGGACTGTCTTGGGTGGGTTCCGCATGAACCCAGCGAAGAGCTCTTGCCTTACTCCTCGCATGAGGAAACGGACCTTCTTCTCCTCGATCATGTTAGGGTCGGTGTGGCGGAAGAGTCTGGCCATTTCTTCCGCGAAGATTGTCACTTTTTCATTCGGGAGCTGGACCCGTGTCTCCAGTAAAGCGGCGGCCCTTTCTTTTCGCACGACGCTTGTGAACGCTGCGAGGAAGCTGGTCCGGAAGGTGTCCCACGTTGTCAGTGTAGACACCCTGTTCTCGAACCACGTCCTGGCGCTGTCTTCCAAAGCGAAGTACACGTAGCGTAACTTGTCGCTGAGGTCCCAGTTGTTGAAGGCCGCAGTCCTCTCGCACGACTCGAGCCACATTTCTGGGTCCTCACATGATGATCCCCGAAAGATCGGCGGCTCCCTTGACTGCTGCATCACGATCGCGGGCGGTGGCGCAGTGTCTGTCATCGTTGCCGCAGTCGTGGTCCTGGCCTTTCTGTTCCGAGTGTTGTCGGGTAGAGGCCCGTACTCCGGTGCTAGTCCTTGTTGCCTACGGCTAGCTCGCTGGTCGTGGTTGGCGTCGATGTCTCCTCCGCGCTGGGGGCTGGGTTCACGGCTTGACGGGGGCGTCCGGATCATGAACGAACAGCACCTCCACCAGATGTCACGTAGTCGTGACGTCGACGAAGGCAGCAGTCAGCACGTCCGAGATGAAACTCTTTATTAGGCCGAAATTGTGGCCGGGAAAATGAAACTACAGCTACAGCAATAAACTGATAGCGGCGAACAGAGCGTCGACCGTCGATCAACTGACAAGTGGTCAAGCACGTCGGCTTTTATACAGGCGCTATCGAACTTTCCAGCGATATCGCTGGTGGCGGCGTTATCTCTAGACAAAGCTGGAACATTCGCCTGCGGCGCGCAATCTTGACAAAACGATCTACTGCGATCGGGAAACTTCTCTAACACTGCTTCGCGGACAGCGTCGAGCGTTGATAACCGTCCTTGCTGGTCAAACCCGAATAAATCAAAATAAAACAAGAAGTGGGCGTGGCAATAATCACGTGAGTATCACGTGACCCCATACCCTTAATTACTTTTTTGCATTCTTCGACGCCGACACCGGTCTCGCGAAGTATGATGACGTCACAGAATGACGTCATTAATGACGTCATGTTACACTGAGGTTATGTGACTTTTGGTACGCCGACTGCACGTACATGCACGTACACAGGCACACGCATATTCACATGAGTATCACGTGACTCTAGACCCTTAATTACTTTTTTTGCATCCTTCGACGCCGACGCCGGTCTCGCGAAGTATCGTCACATGCCGCCAAATCTCGAAGACGCCGGCAGTCAAGTTTCGCGTTTGATGAGACATCTAAAGCTTTCGCCTTAGTAAGGGCCTCATACCAGGTTTCGATGGGCGGTGTATTCGTCAGGTGCATCACAAGCGCGGCATGAAAGTCATGCCGTACATGATATGCATGTCCGAATTTGCATGTTAGGACCTGTCGTTTATGTTCTTTATACAGTCATGTCATGCCATATCAATATTGGTATATATCCAATGAATGAAACGGCCGCGAGCGCACCATGAGCGTGGCATGTAAATCATGCCGTACATGGCATACATGTCATGATTTTAATGCTATTACTTCTAATTTATGTTCGGCATACAGTCACGTCGCACAATACAAGTTTTGGTATCTATCAAACTAGCGAAACGGCTGCGAGCGCACCATGAGCGTGGAATGTTAGTCATGCCGTACATGACATGCATTTTATGATTTTGATATTACCCCCTGTCATTTATGTTCATCATACAGAAATGTCACGTCATACGAATTTTGGCACATATCCATTTAATGACAAGGCCGCGAGCGCCCCAACGCCGTGTCTTGTAAATCATGCTGTACATGACATGCATGTCATGACTTGCGCGTTACGACCAGTCAAATATTTTCGTCATACATCTCTTGTCACGCCTTACTAATTTCGGTATACGCAACGGCAGCGAGAGGACAAGACCGTGGCATGTAAATCATACCGTTCATGATATGCATGTCATGATTTTGATCTTATGACCTGTCATTTATATTCGTCATGCATTCACGTGATGCCACACCAATTTTGGTGTACATCCCGTTAACGAAACGGTCAAGAGAGCACAAAGTCGTAGGCGGCTTGATAGATAGATAGATAGATAGATAGATAGATAGATAGATAGAGATAGATAGATAGATAGATAGATAGATAGATAGATAGATAGATAGATAGATAGATAGATAGATAGATAGATAGATAGATAGATAGATAGATAGATAGATAGATAGATAGATAGATAGATAGATAGATAGATAGATAGATAGATAGATAGATAGATAGATAGATAGATAGATAGATAGATAGATAGATAGATAGATAGATAGATAGATAGATAGATAAGGATGACCATGATTACTAAATTATATAGATGTCACTGCTATTATTAAAAAGCTACATTGCCATTTCGGATACTTTTCGTTTGACACCACTGAACACTAGGTTGCATATAATTAATTGATTGTAATTAATCTTGGTTACTAATCAACAATAAAAATGAACAGTAGAAATCCATTATATGAAATTGTGATCTATCGTCTTATCGTGACTATATACCTTGAAATACCATCTATACTATAGATGTGCTTCTACACTAAGAGCTTGCGCCCATAAATTTCAAATAAATTGTTAGATTCTTTACTATTATTTTTTACTATTACCAATTTCCTATACGTCAGCGTGATAATGTGCATCACATCTGCAGACTTGTCTGAGTTTTAACGTGATCAACATGCACTTTCTCATCAATTTAGCCACAGGCATTTTTTTACCCCTGTAGGGCTGCTTTCCCGCAGTAGGTTTTAGGAAACCTCTTCGGGAAAAAAACCCAGCCAGCGTAATCATACCAAATTGCAAGCACATGGAAAGGTTGTCGTACTGTACTTGTCACTACAGTGCAATTAGCGAATAAATGATCGTTGTGCTACAATTAACTTTTGAAAAATCATCCCATGCATTTTCAATGGATCCACGAAAGTGTCTTGGGAAAAAAATCCAGCCGGCGAATTCAAACTAATTGCTATGTACAGCACAAGAACGCTGTCAGCGTTAAGTGCCTTAAGTACAATTTGCGAATATTAAGGCATCCTTTAGTAATCAATTTTTAAAGAACGCTCCCCATAGCGTCACGCCGAGCGCTTCCCTTTAGGGTCGACTTTGCCGCAGTACTCGATGGCCCAGATTGCTAGACATGACAGGTGAAGCCCTCTTACTGACAATCTTTCTTCACTGTAAACGCAGCAGCTCTAACCCTTTGAGACGCTATGTACACAATTGTGCACACCACTTGTTCTTGCTATTTGCATCGACTAGGGTTTAAGAATTAGCGAGATACATTGAGCTTTGGATTGAGCTTCATTTAACCCTTTCAGACGCCCCCGTATGAAGAACTGTCTGTGAATGCGTCAGATTGACACAACATCATTTCAAGGCACTCGATAGTCTATCGCAACAAAAATAATGTCATGATACGTTGATTTGTGTGTGTTATGGTAATTAATCCGAATTAAATTGTTATTACGTATCTATTTATCCTGAAGCCATTCACGGTTTGTTTTTGCGCAAATAGAATCAAATCTCAGGCTAGAAATACGGTGCAAATTCGTTTTAGGTTATGTTAAACTTGAGCAAAGAAAAATACTTTTGTCGTGGCTCACGGAAACAGCCACGTCGAACAACGCGTCGAACATGGTAGTGCCTTCAGCAAAGTGATTATATGCCACAGTACACTGCAAAATTAAGCTAAGTGAAGACAAATTTATTTCGCAGGTGGTTCAATTCATCCAAAAGTCAATGTATCTTGCTCTTTCTTTGCTACTAGTCGACACAAATAGCAAAAACAAGTGGTGTGCGCAATTCTGTACAAACGTATCAAAGGGTTAATTTCATTTTGCCGTGTAGCTGTTGCATATGATCATCTTGCTGAAAGCACTACCATGCTGGACGAGTCGTTCGATGTGCCACTTCCCGCGAGCCATGTCGAAAGTATATTTTTTCTTTGCTAAAAATGGACATAACTGAAAACGAATTTGCACCACATTTTTAGCCTGAGAGTTTGTTATATGTATGCGAAAACAGAGCATGAACGACTTCAGAGTAAAGCGATATTTAATTACAATTTAATTATAACTCATTACTATAACACACATAAATTGACGTACTACGACATTATTTTTGTTGCAACAAAATATCGAGTACCTTGAAATAACGTTGTATCGATTAGACGTAGTTACGGACAGTTCTTCATAAATGGCGCCTGAAAGGGCTATCGTGAAGCCATCTTACTGACAATCTTGCTTCACTGCAGAGACAGCACATTTCCGGCGAAGCCATTTTACCGACAATCTTGCTTCACTACAAACACAATCTTTGTGGTGAAGCCGTCTTACTGACACTCTTGCTTCACTGCAAAAACAGTACCACTACGGTGAAGCCATCTTTCTGACAATCTTGCTTCACTGCAAATACAGTATCCTCTATGGTGAAGCCATCTTTACGTCTTCAGTGCAACTACATGCAGGAGGTGAAGCAGTTGGTGTGGTTAATTATGCGGCACGCCGCACCACCAAAGCAAGGTTAGTGCAACGGTGGCGCGCGACGCAGCGGTAGGAGTTCACGTGGTGGAAAAATGAGGACGTATGCACCGCCTACGAATATTGTACGGTGTGTGTGCGTCTGTGGAGTGTTGTGCCGGTTCTTTGGCTAGGGCACTTAAGATTTGCCCGCCCGATACAAAGAGCTCAGCCGCACATCACCATCATCATGAGTACGATTCACGAACGCCTACGAAAAGCAAGGGTGACGAAAAGAACGGAATTATTTCCCTCGTTCCAGCATCTTATTCCTCCTTCAAGTAAGAAGGAACTGTCAGCCTCGCTATCGTCAAATTTTGCAGGTGCAATCCAACACGAACACCACCTTTCCGACGCCTCTGAAAGTTCAAGTACAGCTTTCTCTGCTGCGCCGGCTCTCCACCACTAAGTGCGTATCTCGAGTGACTATTAGCGCCTCCTTGTGATTTCGCACTTTTAGCGCGAAGAAGCCCATGTTTTGCTCATTTAACCACTGATACAATTAACGCTATCAACCTCCCAACTCCTCCTTTTGAATTCACGGCACAAGTGCTTGACCAGCTGCCAGGGGCGTAGCCAGAAGTTTTTTTCGGGAAGGTGGGGCCCCTCCTTGATCTCAAGTGGGGGCCGGGCAGGCAGATACGGTCGAGTGTCATTTTGTGCTGTATGTTCCGTGGCAAAAAAAAAAATTTATTCCGGGGGGAGGAATAATTGCCAGCTGCCACGGTGACCTGGTGGTTACGATGCTCGGCTGCTGACACAAAAGAAGCGGGTTCGATGCGGCGGGTCGCAGCGGTCGCATTTCAATGGAGGCGAAATACGCTAGAGGACCGTGGGCTGTGGGATTTCAGTGCGCGTTAAAGGAGCCAAGGTGGTCGAAATTATCCGAAGCCCTCCACTACCGTGTCTCTCATAACCTGAATCGCTTTGGGACGTTGAACACCATATACTCGCAGACAGTTTTTATTGGCAACGAAGCGAAGGCTACAGAGCCACAATGCACGTATCTTACCGCTAATGAATGTAGTCCTACAATTGCGTCCGTGTTTTCTGCGTGAGATATATGAAATAATACTTCATTTTCTACATGTAGCTTTTTGAGACGGAACGCAGCGCACACAAGCGAGATATTTGTATTTTTTTACTTTATACGTTGTCAGTTTGCGTTTTTGCGTGCGTGAAAAAGTCGCGCCTTTTACCCGTACCTTAGACGCTAAGCAGCGTTTACGTCGAAATGCAACGCTAGCCATCACTTTCCACGGCGTTATACGCGCGCCAAACCGGACTACTTCGCGTAGCAGTACAAGTGCAGACGCTCCGCCCCCGTAGCTTTCCCTTCATTGCCAAGAAAAGTTGTCCGTGAGTATGGACCAACCACGACCTGTTTTTTTTTTTTTTTTTTTTTATGTAGCGGCCGTGGACCGACCAACCATGAGTGACAGTGCGTCAGAGCATAAATGTTTCAACATCTCCACTAGACAGAGATAAGACAAGCTGATTCTGCTCCGGAAATTTACGAACACACGACAGTGATTACGCCGAGAACATCGATGCGGATAAGTATTGCTGAGACGTATTCAGACCTTTCCAACGAGGGCTCCCGGGGCACCCCGTCACGTTGCCCTTTCGACTACTGCGAATGTACGCGACTCCCTAAGATATCACTGACGAGACAGCAACACCAGTCACTGATCTAATGCGATGAAATCAAACGCGAACAGCGGAAACCATGACTTTTGGCACAGTCCAACCACTGATCGCTCCTAGTGGTGGTCAGTGACTTCAACTGACGCATGCTTTCACTATCACTGGTGTGCTTTCCGCCGGCGTCACCGTAGCGCTAGAATTTTGCTCCGGCTGGCTCTATTGCACCGCGCGTGCTTATCTGCCTGTCACACCTGGCACTCATAGCGCCACCCGAAGCATGATTCTAGTGCTAGGATTCTAGCTCTGTAAACAATAAGCATTCTGTGCATAACCGAAATTCAGTGATGCTACCGAGAACTTCTGATTTGGAGCAATTTTTGGAGCAGCAAAATTTTCATTTAGAGCACTTCGGGGCAGCCATAATTTCCATTATGGAGCACTTTAGAGCAGGTAACTTCACATTCTGGTGTACATTGCAGAAGCAAGTTGCATTTACATTCGGACATAATAATTATCACGGGGAAAAAATTACGGCAGCTACGCACTAGTGGTGCGAAGACTGAAGAAACAGTGGAACTGGTGGCATTCCCCTCCTCCTCAACTTCCCTTTCCCACCCGTTGCTATACTATACAAGACTGTGGTATGCTTCACCCTCTCCCATTCCCTCCTCCTCACCCACACTTTCCTTTCCCATCCCTTGCTATACTAAACAAGGCTGTGCTATGTTCACCCTTTCCCCTCACCCTCACAGGCTTATCTCTGTTTCTATCACTTTCTCTTTTTTTCTCTCTTTCTATCTTTTTCTCGTTCTCTCACCCACAGCAACGCAATCATATGGTTCCCATGTGTGCTTGTTCTGTTAGCGTGCCTGGATAGCCGCCGAGTAGTTATGACACTGGCTTTCGGACCCTTGGTATCCGGGTTCGAATCCAACCTCGCCAAGAAATTTTATTTTCTTTTACTTACTTATTCTTCTCCTACTCTCCACTTCTCGTCTTTTCCTTCCTCCAACGTGTTGCTAGGCGACGCATGGTGATGTCATCGCTCGGCGATATAAGGCGCATTTTCTGCGAACGCCGCCGGTATACTAGCTCAAGCTGGGCCTTCCGACAGTGGGCCTTCCGATGCCAGGGCCGTCAGCAACGGGCCCGCTACTGACAGCTGCGCATGATAAGACAAAACAGCGGCTTCTCCGACGAGGAGACAAGCCTTTATTAATGAGATTACGTTTTTAAAAAAGCAAGCAAAAGATTCATATATGGACCTTTCCACTCACGGTGTCCAAAGGAACGGGACTTTTTTTATTTTCTTTAACGGCAAACGCGATAAATGCGTGGACGTGCTGGTAGAGGTAACTACGAAAAACCTCTTCTGGATGGAGATTGTAGGCAATAGTGTAGGCACAGCGTTAGCCTTTAAAGCAAAATAGACGTTTGTCTGCATAAACAGTGCAACAAAGCAAAACAAGCAAAGCCAGAAGCATTATTATTACATATGCTCTATCAGCAACTTATTTAACATTTAGCAAATACTGGTAAGCAATGCTCCATGGAACGTCTGGCCTTTTCATTATTTAATTAGCCTTTTCAAATAGTCGATTATTAAGAGGTCAGTTTTACAGTACATCCCAGTTTTCATAACTTTAGCCTTAAAAACACCGACACCAGGAACAAATAAGCAGATTCTTTGCATGTGCAGATCTGTTCAGAGTGTGTGAATGACGACTGCATAGCCTTAAAGTTAAGTCTAACCCCAGAGCAAAGTAGCCTGCTGCAATACACATATATATAATTATTCATGGCATTTTACGTACCAAGACCATACGATTATGAGGCACACCATATTGGGGGACTCAGAATTAATTTGGCCATCGGGGGTTCATTAATGTGCACGTCAATCGAAGCACATGGGTGTGCTGCACTACACAAGCCCCCACGTTTATGCCTATTGTACAGATGCCAGCGGGGACAAGATTCGCGCATCAATTTAAAGTTTATTTCAGTGCAGTTGACATTTTTAAGTATTCCCAAATTATTCAATAAGTTTGTATTTATAGATAACAGCTATTTTCCTCAAACCACACAGCACACTACCCAATTTTATATGTGAATATATTCCCACACCTACCAGAACGTGGCAGGCAGTTGCATGCTTCAGCCGTAAAAGCAAAGCATAATTCAAAATGAGAGACCACTGATGCAATCTTGCAACTTCTTTACTTCACCCTAGCTACAAAAAAACACAGCTCACCGAGGTTGCTCATTGTTCCTCTCGTATAGCAGGTAACAGGCAAAAAAAAAAAAAATTTAACATAAACGGAATAAGCAGGGGCACGAGCTCTCTCCCAAAACTTTCATCTCAGTGTTCCTTGAGGTCCCGAATCTTCTTCTTGTGCCTCTCTATCTCGTCCTGGTGCTGCTTGATAAGTTTCTCGTGTTGCTTGATTTCGTCTTCGATGTGCTCCTTGAGCACCTCAATTTGATGAGCTTGCTGCAGGAGAAAAGTATGGAAACATACGTACATCAGTGACTGAACAATGGTGGCCCACAGGGTAACATATGTGAACAAATGGTTACTTAATGCAAAACACACTGCATATATACACTCTGGAGCTAAATTAATTTCAATATACGTGATAAATACATGGTAACCAATGAACTGGCATACCAGGCACTTCATTCTTAAACATTTCCTGGGGAAACCCTGATCTTGAAATATATTTTACCTGCAGTTATTCCACAGTGGATAGAAATTCAGTGCATTTGCCCACGTGCAAACACTGCATTTTCCACAACACTTCTAGGTCAGAAAAAAAATTCAATATGCCCTGAGATGTAGGTGTGGCAGGGCCGGTATTGTGTTGAAGCCCACGAAAATGTGCAACACTGCAACGCAGGATTGATGGAAAACAAGTACAATTTGTTATGGTACTAACAATCCGTGGAGCTTAACTCAAGTCACAATATGAACTGCTGGCATTTTATTTTTTCTTTCTTTTGTTTGTCTGCCCTATGACAGATTGGGTTTTGCATATAATATGCCAAGGAGTGACAAAAATAAATAAAAACAAGCGTGATAGCAAGTGGATCCTTAATTTGATAACCATAGTTTCTAACTTTAGTAACATTGTTTCACCACTTTAATAAGTTCTTTCTCGTCGGTTATTTCATACTTTTGCTTTGATTTTTAAGAACCTTTTCAGGCTCTGACCATCATGTGTACAAAAAGGGTGAGGTTGCACAGGCTAAGCGTGGTGATCATATGCAGTGCAGACTAGATGTAATGTCTGTAGGAAAACTGACACTGTTTGTAATAAAAGCAGCTAGAGGAAATTACAGATCACTTGGCATGCTTCTATAGTTGTGCAAAGCTTAGTCCAGATCTGCACTCTATTTTCTTTAAGACTACATATAGTAGCCTTGGTGTGCTCTAATTAAAAACAAATTTGTACAGTTTAATGCCCCAAAATTGCTAAATGCATTAGGGGGGATGCTTCAGTGCAGGGCTTTTCCCAATCAAACATTCTTCACAAACCCCAATACATCATATATTCCACAATAAATCTTGATGCCTCAATATTACAATTTAAGCATGGGAAACCTAACTTGTAACCTAAAGTAGTGTTTTTCATATGCTCGTATGACCTTTCAGTTAGTATAAAAAAATATTAACAAATTCTCCACCATGCCATTCAGGTTTCAGCTATCATTTCATTCTTGATAGCCGGAAGCAAAGGTGAAGAAGTTGTTACAATTTCCCTTCATGTGAAACTGTTCAGGTGTTCCAACGATGATGCGTGCTTAAGTCCAAAGTTTTTGCATTTTGCCACCACTGCCATGTATCAACCTCTTGTTCGGCAGAACGACTTCAAACGGTGTGCTTCAACAAGTGTGGCTGAAAATTTTATCTATCATTGGCTCCTGCATAGTATATCCTGCATAGCAGCCACTCTAGTTCTTCAACGTATTACTCTAATTCAGTTTTCAGTTTCCTTTGTATGTGGGAAATTTTGTAAATGCCTTCAATGGGAAATGTGTGTCATCCACCATTCATACCCTCAAGGAGGAGCAAGGCAGCCCTGTTATGTCAAGCTAAACTTATCCCACTTCTTTCACTTGGAGATGTTATTTCTGTATAAAGTAGATCTAATGCAGAAGTAAATACAATGTCTGTAATTAACATATAAGAAATGCACACCTGCTCGTTTAAACGAAACATTGGATATAGCAGAGGTATTTTTTGTGACCGATATAAATTCATTTGTTGCTCAGCACAACACATGCCGGTCATGCTGGCATTTTTTTTTATATTTTTCAACATGTTAGTAATCAAAGGTGGCAGCCACAATGATATCATTGCAGCCCTGTGGATCAGACTGTCACTGAAACTGCCGGCACAATGCTGAACCTTCAACCAACATACGGCTTTGAAAGTAAAGCTTTAGTAGGCATCCCCCCTCAAACACATACATTTTGCTCAACTGCCTGGCCAATGCCTCTTCTAGAATGGTGCCTGTGGCGTTGCTCATTCACCCATTGTGCCTTGAGTTGTGGTCGGTTTTACAGAGACGGCGCAAGCTACTTCACTATCGCAGCTGCCAATGGGGTTGGGTTGGTGTTGTATTGCAGTGGTTGTGGCGATAGTATGCGCATGCGTGTTGCAAGCAACCAGTGCGAGGATAGTAGCTACCACATCCAGTGCAAGAGAGGGAAAAGGGAAACGTGCCTAGAAGAGGCATTGGTCTGGCCACATAAACAAGGCCAATCCCAAAGTTATCAAAGATAATGGCTTGCCAGGCCAACACCAGCGTCAGCACGTGTTTGTTGTGCGATGCCACCAAACCCACATGCCTCGGATCATTCACCAACTGAGCTAACCAATACATGAGTGCTCAGCAGTTCTACCAAAGTTGCCACGATGGAACAGTGGTTACGCTGCTCAGCTGCTGACCTGAAGGTCGCGGGTTCGATCCCGCCCGCGGCGGTCACACTTCAATGAAGGCGGAATGTTATAGGCCCAGGTACTTAGATTTAGGAGCACATTGAAGAAACCTAGGAGGTCAAAATCATCCACACAGCCCTCCATTACAGCATGCCTCATAATCATCTCATAGTTTTGGCACGTAAAACCCCGGTAATTACAATTATTGCACCAAGAAGCCATTTCCTATGATGGTTCCTGCACACTTTCCTTTTACTATCTTGTGCCCTTCACTTTTTGAAGATGTGAATGTAGCGAGCAAGGACTGCGCAAAGTGTCCAGTGGTATGCAAAGGCATGTTCTTAAGTGTTACTCGGACTGACCAGCTTGCGGAAGTACTCTTCCTCCCTAGCCGCCTCCATCTTGCCAAAGGCACCACCAGCTTCACGGACGCTGCCGCCACCGCCGCCGCCCTGCAAAGAAAATGAAAAGCACGAATGGCACCTATTAGTTCATAGCATCACATAGAAACACATGAATCATAATAAGACTACCGCTAGAAGCGATGTTCACGAACAGTGAAGAGAACACACAGCATCCACGGGCACGTTAAATCTGGTCTTGAACGTCCATCGCGTTGCTGAAGTGAAGCACTCGCCGATTCGGCAAAGGAAATCGTATTAACACAGAAAAAAATGAAAGCTAGTTCCACGCCTGTAAAAGCAGAGTAAACAGCGGAGCTGGCAAGCAAGTGCCAACACCTGCGAACGCAGATTGCGTTCTTTCATCATCTTCTTTCATCTTTCTTTATCTTTTTCTACATCATCTTCTTCTTTATTTTTTAAAATCTATTTCTATATTGCCCTCTCTCTCCTCACGCTTACCATCAGTCCTCCTCACCCTCACTTCCATTTCCCATCCCTTGCTAAACTATACTATAAAAGGCTATGCCATGAGTTACACTATCCCCTCCTCATTTCCTTCCTTCTCACCCTCACTCACCTTTCCAACCCCCTTGCTATACTATACTATGCATGGCTATGCTAGGAGCTGTGTGGCACATACCCGCTTTCTGTGGCGCATACCCGCCGAGTTTCCTGGCACGACGCCGGATCTACCTCAAGCTTAAAGACCTCTGCTGTTAAAAGGGTACTTCAGACATTTATCATGCACTCGTGCGAGGCGATGGCGCCAGCGGCACGCGGTGCACAACATGCGGGGAAGCGAAACGTGCACCTCACCTTTCCAGAGCCACTGCCCCATTCGCCGGACTGTGACTGCGAAAACCGTGTTTGGCTGGAAAAATAAAGATAAACAACAAGATTAACGGTGCAACATACACGCAAATAGACAAATCCCCCGAAGCAGCTTGTTACAAAATGTGCATCATTCAGTTTGCATAGACGGTTCTTCGAGGTAACTAACGTGACCGCGTACGTCTCCGTAGCGGATGCGTACTGCGTCCCGTGGTGTAACGCAAATGGATGCGTAGTAAACAGCCAACGACAAGGTAAAACAGGCGTTGACCCTTCAGTCCCGCTAGGTCGTCTAGGGCTAGACGACCGCAAAACCAAAGTCTCGCAAAGTGCACGTGTTCCCTAGACATATATGGGCAGCTTCCCGAGTCCACCGTTTAAGTTCATTCTTTCCTTTCTGCGTGCCAGAGGCAAAGTCAGCATAAGGCACATACCTTAAACACGGCAGAAATCTGAAGCTCCTCACGACTCGGCTACTCTGCTGCAACGCCATTTTGCCTGTGATGCTGGAATATTGGCGCGCCGGCGCTTCGCAGAAGGTGAAGTGCTGCCCTTCCATGGTGCTGCCTTAATGTAAATGAAGAATTATAGTCTTACTGCTTTTTATAGATCGTGACAATCTGTCGCAATAATAAATGCTTGATGTTGTCGCATAATCACGTACTTGCTACGCAAGTGCGCCGTTTAACTTCTCAAACCGGCAAACGAACAAAATATACAAAAAATTTGACTGTTTGGTTTTTGACAACAGCTGACACGTGATAGCGGTTGTCTTGGGTTGCACGGTCTGCGTACGACTATTACACTTCGTAATGGGTATTTTTCGTTAACGTAGAGGTAAAGCTGTTCGCCAAACACGCGCGGATATTCTGTATGCTGCGTGAAGTGTCGTATTGCAAGGTTGTGCCTTAAGGGTGAGGCTGGGAGGCGTTGTGCGCGCGCGCGTATGTGCGCTTACTTACGTAAGATCGCCGTATCATCGCCTCTCGGGTGTCAAGAGAACGGAGTGAGTCTCTCGTGTCGTAGATGACGATCATGAGCGTTCTTTCGGACGACGAAGATGCCTGCGGTGCTGCCGATCTATCTCCCGAGGAAGAACTACTGCAGGCTGCGAGATCGGGCTCATACACGGCTGTTGAGAACCTCCTCAACAGTGCTGCCGCGGAAAAAGTCGCCCCCAACGTTGACTGCAAAGGTAGGCTCCTAGCCCTTTTTATTTTGTGTAGCTGTCTAGGTACGCTTGTACATTTCTTGTCTTTCTAACGGCTGATATCTTCTGTCACTTTACTATTACCCGGCAATGTAAGTGTTCGGGCTAGTTGGTGGGTAGTCCTCAACTATGCGTACAGCGCAGGTCTACACGTGGACTAAATAAGAGGCGGAAGACACGGCCAGCGCTTTTACATAGTTTCGTTACGAAAAGTGCCACCCACCTGTCGACGAACAGCTTTATATAATTGAAACTTACTTCGACTACGTGATGAAAAATAAAACAAAAAAAAGAATTATTTTCTGTTGCTTCACCTCAGCATTACGTTAATTTTAGTTTAACAAATATGATGTGCAGACTTAAGTATCTTTAGTGGCACTATCTCACTCACACACTTTTCTTTTCTTCCCCAGTTTCTTGATTTATTGTTTTGATTCGTGCATACTACTGTTTTAAAGTGTGTAATTGTTGCTGACTGGAGCTTAAAGTGCTTCTCATGGCGTTACGTTCAACTAACAAGCCACTGTTGCAGTTAGTAGTAACCACAATTTGATTATTTATTCATGTAGGCACGCAGAAGGCCAATTTGGGCTGGACACCGCTGCACTTGGCCTGCTACTTTGGACATTTCGATGTGGCTGAACTTCTACTTGAGGTGTGTATGGATGGTCCGTCTTGAGCAGTGATGCTCTGCCTAAATTATCAATGTATTGTGCATATGCCAACACGTTAAGTGCACTGTACCCACCCTTGCTCTCAACTAGCACCTAGGTTGCAAGGAATTTTCATTGAAGCTGTCAACATTGGGCTGTTTTCTTTTCCTTGTTTTTTCTTGCATTACGTATTCGAATGTAATAATAGATCTGGGAATCACAATGACAAGGCCTTTTCACTGTGATTGTTTCAAGCACCTGTGCTAATCTCAATGCTGTAAAAGATAAGCCAGAGATGGCCGAAAGTCTTGCACACGTCAAATGAAAGGCTTGCTGCTATGTACAGGTGCCAACAAAATAATTCGGAGCGCCGGATCGGCCGTTTGTCGGCGGAGCGCACTCGCTGAAAGTACAGCCATGATCTGTGCGTGCGCAGCATCCCTAGCAAGCAAGCTTCGCTCCCTAGTGTGCCTAGATAGGCATTGCCTTGCGTTAAAAACCATGCTGTTTATCCCTCTTAGCGCTGTGACAGCGCAACAACCTGTAGGCTACAGTGTGCTGCCGGGCGGAATCTCTGAATGCACGCGTAATCCTTGTGGCGCGACCTTAATTAACTCTGACTTTAGAACTTTTAATGATCTCTTAATAATTAACGAACTTAAATGAACTCTTAATTAGTCTTAATTTTGCATGACCAGTCTTATCACGGAGTCTTGATATTGAGTAGTCTCCATTACTGTTTGCAACACTTAATTACTTTTAATTATAAGTAATTGTGTTCATTTAATTAGTAATACACTTTAGCATGCTTTAATAAAGATGTAGTCTGATGTCCGCCGCGTGCTTAGATTTAGGTGCACATTAAAAAACCCCAGATGATCGAAATTTCCGGAGCCCACCACTACCGCGTCTCTCATAATCATATCGTGGTTTTGGGACGTTAAACCCCAACAATTATTATTATAGTCTGATGTCAGTGTTTTACTCTAATTTCATTAAAGTAGTCTTGGGACTCTTGAATTGCTCTTAGTTACTTGGTGCCTAATTAACCTTTACATGTTTTATTGAACAGTAGAGGTGTAGTATGCTGCTTTCTGATTTTTGCTACTGCGAGTGTTATGGGTGAGGGTGATCAAACGGTCACATTCCACGGCTAATGAACCACTTAATTGCTTCACTTTCAAAGGCACCGATGCCGATTAACGTGCATGCACGCGTGCGTTTGCTCCACCACGTGCACAGAGCGTTTTAGAGACCGCATCTGCACAGCCCCCCTGTGAAACGGTATAAGGTACTCAACTCTATTTTTGAGCAAGGCAACACCTATCTAGATCAACTAGAATGCAAGACAAGCTAGCTAGGGATATCGCACATGCGCAGACCCTGGCACAACTTTTTCACTGGGGCACTCTGCCGACAAGCAGCCACCGCTCTGGTGCTCTGAATTATTTTGTGGGCACCTGTACAGTCAACCACACAATTATACAGACCGCACAAGCACTTGCCTAAAAAGCCACTTTTGCCCTCTGCTATTGAGCTACCTGCTGCTAGGAGCTTTGCTTGGGCAGATACACAGGTTTTTGTGCTTGCAGGTGTGGTTTACAGTTTATCACGATCTTGGCACCAGATGCCATCACGGCAGCCATTGCTGTTCTGTGTCTCCTCACGCTGAACAGCACCAGCACATGCACCCAAGGAAGGCTTTCGACAGCAGGTAGCTTGCTAGTAGATGGCGCAGACTGCCATTGTGGCATGCGCTCGTGTGGTCTCTATTATATTGCGGTCAACTGTACAGCATGGCGAGTGTCCTTTCACAGCATATAATACTACGCTATGTAATCTGTAAGAGTAGCAATCGTGCATCACGAGAAGGGAAGGTAGAAGGTTGTGGCCATATTAACTATCTCGCTGCACACTCGAAATGGAATTTAAATGAATTAAGAGAAGGCACAGGAAAGCTAAGGTAGAGATGACTGTTTAAAAAGGATGTAGGTTCGTGTACACAGGTTTAGGCACACATTACAGAAACCCCACTCTTCTGTACCTCATAAACATACTTTCGTTGCAACACGTAAAACTGCATAATTTAAATCTAGTTTTGCACCATGCTGATTTCACAGGCATGGTGAAGTGTGAGTGACAAATGGTGTGATCAGACATGAGTATGGATGAGAATTAGTGGCGGGTTGTTTAAGTGGGAGTGTGTATGAATGTAAGGTAAATGTCGGTGAGCGTGAAACGAGATGATTGTGCACATGAGTGGGTGCCAGTGAGTGAGAACGAAAACAACTAACACAAATGTGCTTAGGCAAGTCTGTGCAGGTGTGAGTAGGGACTTGAATGGGAGTAAGCACAACGAGTTAGTTTGAGCAAGTGTTCAGTTATTCTGACAACCAGTTGTGTCTAGTCTTTCAGGCACACCAAAGAAAAATCCTAAATTAGTTTAGACCGATGAATTATTCTTTAGAACTCTACTTTTGGTGAGTGCGTGGGAAGAGGTTGTTTATTAGAAGAAAAATATAAAGTTCAGTCTTGGCCTTGTTCAGTGTACAGTTAGACCGAGATTAACAATGAAGACCTAGCGAGCTAGCTAGGTCTGTGGAGATCCCACCAAAACTGCAGTTTTATGGCTAGCTGTTGTTAGCAGCATCACTTTTTATTTTTATATCCTTTTTCACTTTTTGATATTACAGAAGCATGACTTACTGATATCGCTCAACTTATTTTTCCCTTTAGTGTCATTTTTATCTGCACAACAAATTACTTTCTCGCATGAGCTGTAAGGTCTTAATTGTTCTTCAGTTTCTGGTTGTTTTCCCAGCAATTTCACATGGCTTTCATAAATCATCATTTCATATTTATTGGTTGTCTTTATGTAAGTGCGTGCTTTAGCAAAGAGCAGTTGGCAACAGTGCCTGTGTATGAGTCATCATATGTCTCATCCTTTGTCCTATTCTTTGCAAAATAACAACGAAGAGCCAGTTCAGCCCTATCCTTCATCTCGTTGAAGGCAAACTCCAAATAAAAATCTAGACCACGTGCAAAGCATTGTTTGAAACAGTGCGTTTCGGCCTGCTTGCAAAATTTTACCTCTGAAAATACAAGTAGATGTGTTATGAAGAGCTCACAGAAGTATATGTTATTGATGCCAAAACTGTTGATAGCCCCCTTCAAGGCACTGTTGACAAGGTGCGCTAAGTATGTTGACCCCTAAAGATAATCTAGCGGTCTAACGTGACCTAGATTTTTGTGTTTACTGTCTGAATCCTTGTTTAGACAGTGGCTGTGTGTCATGGGTGGTTCCTGTACACAGTTCTCGGTCATCTGACATGGGCAGCATTGGTGAACACACTCCGGACTGTAAATGCAAGGCCTGTCAAATAAGCTTCACATTATGTTGAAATCATGGAAGTTTCTAAACTATTATATTGTAACGCGGCGCCCGAATGTCTGTGCCTTGCGGTCTTCCGCGCAATGCATGATGACATTACGTCTGGGCACCTTGGATTTGCCCGGACGCTTCACCGTATCCGACAACGTTTCTACTGGCCTCGATTGTGGAAGACGACCAAGCACTACGTTGCGAGTTGTGATGTCTGCCAGCGCCACAAACAGCCTACTACTCATCCGGCAGGCACACTGCAACCTGTTAAACCACCGACTTCACCTTTTGAGAAAGTCGGCATAGACTTACTCGGCCCCTTCCCTAAGTCTGCCACCTGCCGCCGCTGGATTATCGTGTGCGTAGATTACCTAACGCGGTTACCTAACGCAAAATATTTTAGGATCTGTCAAGTACGAGCAAAGAGACAGAGATTTCTTGCACTCTTTAAGGGGGTATGATAGGGTAGATCGACCAAAAAGTGATTTTCTGATTTCATTACTAAAAAATAATGCACAATTTGAGGAGCAATACCGTGCAATGGCGACCACTTAGGACTGCACGAAGCCATTTAAAAATGGCCCCAAAAACCGCGCCACCTCATGGACACGAGGTTTTGTTTGTTCACATGTTCTTTTCCATCGTTGTTTCTGCGTGTATTTTTTTATAATAAATATGCCTGGGTCTGGTAAATGTGTTCATTTCCTACCATTTTCATCAGTTTTGACTGCAAATTTTCCCACCAGGGATGCTTTTGTAGCGTAGTCATTGGTTTATGTTTCGAGCACTTTTCGCATGCATTTTTAGACATAAAAGTGAGTTTTTCTCACAATCAGTTTTCTGAAGATTTACCAAACTTAATGCGCTTTTTCTGAAAAATTATGCAGCCAATTGTGCGGAGTTTTTCTCAGATAATACTTAAATTCCTTCCTAATAGTCTGAACCTAAAACATTTAAGAGTGGTGTGTGCTATAATTAAGAAAAAAAAAGATTAATTGAGAAGTCTCTCTTACGGCATGTGACAAGTGAGGTCATTATTTTTTTTCTTGGGAGATAAGTGTAGGAACCTGTTCTTATAGCAAGGGATTAATGCCACTACCATGTGGAATTGATGTGCCAAATTTCATGGTCATACTGTTTTTTGTTTCTGAGAAAAGGTACACTAAATTTTACACCCCAGTCTAAAGTTTGGTACTCAAATATAAAAAAAACGAATAAAAGCTACAGGGTCAAAATTGCACAAGGTGAAGGCCAGAAGCTTCCTTATTGATCATGAAAAATTTCACAATAAAATATGCAACAGTTCCTGAGATTTAAAGCTGAAACCAAGATAACCCGTTCACCATACCATACCCCCTGAAGTGCTTTTTGTGAGCTTTCATACCGAGGAGCATGCTGAAGGCTACACAGTGGCAAGAACAAAGGAACGACAAGTTACGTAGGTGCGTGTCATGACCTCATGCCTCGTCATGATCTCTTCTTTTTTTATTTTTAAACATGCTGCCCCACTTTTGGTGGGATCATGGCTGGTTAGTGTCGCTATTGTGTAATCTTAGCACACTACATAACATAGCGCTGGCACATGGCAGCCACAGTAACTATGCAGCACAAGAATGCTCAAATCAGTTTATAGCCATGTAGTTCCCTCACTTGACATTGTCAGGCTATCAATTACTTAATTTACCAAGACAAGAGTCAGAGTAATAGGTCATGGTACTGGCGAAATAGGAGACGGGGACGAGAAGAAGAGACACTGGACGACGCTAGATACCAACTCGCCCAACTTTCCGTCTTAAGAGTCATGAGATTTCTAGCTGTCCTTGAAATGTAGTCGTAAATTCCCTGCCACGTGCAGTGCTCTAATATTTGGCTCAGGTGTTCACTGGAGCCTTGACTACCGATCAGCAGCATTTTCTGACCGTGTTAAAAAAAAAGTGCTGCAGGGCCCCTTTAAAATGACAGTCTCTATGGTTGCATTTATAGGTTACGCTCATGTAATTGCTGAGAGGTTTTTAAGTACCAGCTCCCTGCCATTGTTGTTGGTCACCTAGGAAATGTTGTAGTCATCAATAAATAAGGAAAAGATGAAACGGTATACGGAATTTAAATGTAAGCCAGGCCTGAGCCTGGCAACTATTGGGAACTCTTCCTGCATAAAAAGAAAAGTGCCCAGGTGTCCCAACAGACTGTTACATTCATGACATTAGACTTATTCATAAGCTAGCATCACAAACAAAACTGTACGAAGGACATGAAAGGACGGGCACTATACTCGGCGACAACTTTTCTTGGCACTGAAGGGAAAGCTACGGGGGCGGAGCGTCTGCACATGTGTTGCTACGCGAAGTAGTCCGGTCTGGCGCGCGTCTCGTAACGCCGTGGAGTGTGATGGCTAGCGTTGCACTTCGACGCAAACGCTGCTTAGCGTCTAAGGTACGGGTAAAAGGCGCGACTTTTTCACGCACGCAAAAACGCGAAGTGACAACGTGTAAAGTAAAAGAAATGCAGATATCTCGCTTGTGTGCGCTGCGTTCCGTCACAAAAAGCTACATGTAGAAAATGAAGGAGCATTTTATATATCTCACGCAGAAAATACGGGCCCAATTGTGGGACTACATTCATTAGCGGTAGGATACGTGTATTGTGGCTCTGTAGCCTTCGCTTCAATGCCAAGAAAAGTTGTCCGCGAGTATAGTTCAAATCTTGCAACTTTTTGCTTCATGAATATGTGTTTTTATACTTCTTTGTGACATTAAACCCCCAGAATTATTATATATTGTACTTCTGCTATGACCTAAGTTCAGGACTCTTTTAGGAAGGAAGATACAGTAAGACACAAAATCCATCAAGGAGAAGCTTTTCTTGCTTTTCTTACTCATAATCAATTCCTCATCCATCAGAGAAATATTAATATATACTTGTGTGTTTAACTAATGATTTGGCTAATTTGAAGTGACTGTTGCTTTCTGTCATGTCGCTTTAAGGACAACATCTAGACTGTGTAAGCGTATCTTCTGATCACACTGTTACTCCCTTGTGTAGCATGGGGCCTATGTGGATGTCATCAATCGTGAAGGAGACACCCCCTTGCACAAGGCAGCTTACACAGGCCGAGAGGTGAGTGCAAGAAGAAGAAAATGCTGCGGTCATTTAAAGCTCATAAAAAGGTTACAGCGGTTCATGCGTGGAAATATTTTTCTATGAGAAAGCTGAATAGAGAAAAGAAATGGATGTAGGAGAGGCTGAGAAAATGGCTCTGAACAGAAAGAAAATTCTGCAGCAACCATCAAAAAGGACTGGCGAGGTAAGCGAAGCTTCTCAGTGTTTGACCGTCTTGACTGGCTCTCATCGCCGCTGTGGAGCTTCTTGTCTCCCTGCTGAAGCAGCTTCACACTGCTCTGAATCACTCTTCACTGACTAACGAAACCACTCCATTTGACGTTATCTCGGTTGCAGCGGCCCATTGTGCAAAGTTGCACAATGGGCCAACCAACCCGTATTACTGATATCTGCAGAGGTGAGTCTCTTCTGTCGTGGCTGAGACAGAGAGAAAGATTGGCTGGCACTACTGACTGCATCGTAACTGTATAGTGCACCGCTGAAGTTTGAATATTGGTCAGCAGTGGGGGGAAGACGGGATGGAAAGATTGTTGAGATAGGAAGGAATATAGAGTGTTCTGAGCCGGTAGCTCTTCTGGCATATGCTGCTCTGTAAACGCTAAGCATGCCTAGAAGAAACGCGGAAAACAAGAAATCCCGCTGTGTCTGCTACCTAGCAGGTGTGAAATCCGCTACCTAACCTACGTGAGGTGTACCATCATTGTTGCCAAACACCTTTGTGTGTTCACTCTGGTTGGGATGGTGTCATCACTGGTTCAGCCAATCAGTTAACACCATACTGTGCTTGTGTATACACATAAGAAACACCTATACAATATAATTGGAGTTGACTTGCACTTTCACTGTTTTTCTCATGTGAGATCCCTTTCTCAAACGTTCATCGAAGGAAGACTAGCATGCAACTTTAAATCTAGCCTGTGCTGCATGCAGTGAGGGAACGCTTTTAGCTAATTTTAACCATCCATTCATGGCTAGCACATTATTGCTTTTATCTTAGGTCGTGTGAAACCGGTCAAATGTTTGTAGACTGTGTCATACTGTAAACTTTCTTGGTCAATTTATAGCTCACTGGAGCTTGTAAATCTGTACTACATGCCTGCTTTTCAGGGCCTGGTGATGCTGCTTCTGAAGCACAATGCGGACGTCTTCATCATAAATTGCGAGGGGCAATCTCCGCGCCAAGTGGCCAAGGATGAAGATATCAAACGCATTTTGGCAGGTGGGGAGAGTTGCACTAGCATGCAAGATTAGTTTGGAAAACAGCTTTTTGTTTCTTTTGTTTGTTTGTGTTTTTTTTTTACTTAGCATGGAATGATGATGCTGACTTTCATGATGTTTTTGTTTGCAGCTGCAGAGGCTGCTGATGCAAGAAAAAAGGCCGACAAGCTTTTTGCCGCTGCGAAGGAAGGGAACATGAAGACCATACAATGCCTGGTGCGTGTCAGCCCAATGTTTTTCTTGTGCAGTAGTGAATGTTTAGCTTGTTGTGAATTTTCTTTCATTTTTCAGCAGAGTCGTTCACAGTAGGGACGGGGTGTTGCAGCCTGATTGCTGCATTGCACTTTTGATTTCCGGTTGTGGCCTGCTCACTCAATTTTAGCCTAAATGTTCGTATAATACCCGAGTGAATTCCCAACTTTGAATGCAGTACATATTATTCTGCGGTAATCTAAAGCTGTTTTATAGCATCTGTAAAGCACAAAAAGAAAGGGCATGGTTGTTGACTCCATTAGTTCTGGCTGCTGATATCCACTATAGTCGGATACAACTTTAGAAGGCAGCGGCATTTCCTTCTCAAAGGCAGATGAACACAAGCCTGCACCAATGGGCACACACTCGGGACTGACTTCATGGGCGGGACGGCCAGTGGCTCCGCCTTCGGAGAACATCGGCGCGTGCATGAGCGGGACTATTTCTTTAGTCGCGTAGGCGATCGACAGCCGCGCTTCGGTCATCTGGGCGGGGCCTCTCCTGCCTTCTTAGGTTGTTTCCGACTATAGTCAAAAACGTGCATGTGAGTTGACCGATAACTTTATATCTTCATCAACTATGTCAAAAGTCGATACAGTCAAGCATTGCACCATGACCTTATACAAAGCATACACAGCACTTGTCTGTGTTTCTTCCTGGTCCTTCGTCCTTTTTTGCGCTGTTAGTAACATTATGGGATTTCAAAGCAAGTGCAAGAATTCACGAACCACTGCTGTTGTCCTCTCAAGTGGTATGCTGTTCAAAGGCTCCATGTGAAATGTCAGCTTGGATACTTTTAATTCAGCCTTTTGTAATGTACTACATATGGATACCACGAGGTGCTTTGGCTGGGCATTGGGAAGGTCATTCTAAACCACGTTGCTTGCCTTTGTGTGAAGAGATGCGAACAGAAATCTGCACTTGCACACTCTGGAACGAACTTGTTCTTGATCTAATGCCTTGCGCTAATGGCATGCACATTTCTTTTCCGATATTGGCATCTTTATAAGGAGAAGTGTTGCTAAAGGAAAAAAAACATGTGTTGACTTTCATTATTTGTTTACCTTCATTTTGAGTGATGGCAACCAAATAAACCAGTGTAATAAAGGTGAGCCATGCTTAAAGCGTCGAGTAGGCTTTGTATTATATTACAATGTCAAAAGCAGTTGCTAAGAGACACCTTCCTAGCAAGATGTAGGACCCTGGATAAAAATTTCTAGAAGCTAATGAAGTTAAAAGCAATCTTCAGTGCCCCTTTGAAGAACACTGTAGAGTAATAAGTAATGCATTTGGAGTAATTCATTTGACTTGTAATCATTTGGACATTTGGAGGCACAGTACGTACAAGAGGCACCTCGTGCAATACAGGTTTGATGTGGCTGACATAACCTGCTCAAGTCCTTATCGGCCACATAAAATAGTAGTTCACTCATTTTGTCGCTGTAGAAGAAAGCACTTCCATGCAGGTGCAGCTTCCCTATAATGAAGTCTTTACTGTTTCTTTTGTTTTTTTCTGTTGTCACTTTCATGCGTTACCATTCTCAACAAACAAACAGCTTCGTGGGAGGCATCCACCGAGCATCAACAGTGTCGATGGCTTTGGCAACACTGCTTTGCACTGTGCGGCATACTGTGACAACAAGGAAGTGGCCGTCTTCCTCCTGCAATGTGGAATTGACTCAACCCTGCGCAATCACAGAGGTATGCAGTTTCTCTCTATCTTTGTGGTATAGGTGAGACGCAGCATTCGTCTCCGTCGTGCCTTTTCTCTTTTGTTGGCTGTCGTGCTACACTGTATGAACAATCATCTTTGGAGTGGCGATTTATAGATAAGGGGACACTTTGAAGCACATGCTATAAAGCGGACATTCTTGTCAAACTAACACGTCTCATAGTCGACTTCGTGGCACAAGTTGTTGCAATGATGACTTTTTGTCATAAACTCTTACGCTCAACCAATGAAGCAGTGTTATTCCACACATTCTTCTGCAGTGTGAAACAACTACTTGCTGAGCTGTGTTAACCTGGAACAAAGGGTAACATTGCAATACCTGGAGCTACCATGAGACACAGTTATGGCTCAGTTCATAAGCAGAGACCTGATCATACAAACTAAAGCCTTTTGCACTGTTCTTAAGATTCTCCAGTTATTGGCCGCGAGATCGACCTATAGGTGGCAGCAGCGTCGCCGCGTTAGTGTGGAGAGGCGGTCGGAGGCGCGTATACAAATGCACACAGCGGCGCTTCGTTGTGAGCAGTTTCAGCCAATTGTCAGCGAATAAAATGCGTTGATTGCTGCTTACTGGTAATATATACCCTCCTCATTGTTGAATCGATGCACGAAAATCAGCCAACATTCCTATTACTAGTGAGAGAAGCGCTACCTGCCGATGAAAGGGATGCTTGTCCTGGATGACAGTCTGCGCTTACGCACTATATGACATTTTTTGTTGTATTCTCTGTACGTGTTTAGCTTGTGTTCTGTGTACTGCGCACTGCTGTAGCACGACTGAACTACTTAAGTGTTTACTTCTTGTTCATTTGTACACCAGCCCATATTCCTGTGCAATGAGTTCATTAGCACTGTTCACGCGAATACGCATATGCAGGTAAGAGTTGAGCACAGAGCTTTCATCGACTGATTGCACGACAGTGATGCAACAAAGGTTTGGTTATTTTATGGAATAAGTGTCTTTTTTTCTTTTTCAATGTAATAATGCCCGCTGCCTACCATCAATTTATAACAACTCCACACAAACGCTCAAGATAATGTGAGAAGAAAAGCATGAGGTTTTGCGCGAAATTGATACGACATAAATGTAAGGCACGCCGTCGGGCTAAGCACACAGGTGGTTCTGCATAAATTTTGCTCCAAGTTAGAATTGCGCGCACCGACTCCGTTTTATCACTGCCATGTCATTCCATTGTCTGTTAATTTTTTTTAGGGACAGTTTGAGTACCGAAGTCTCAGACTTCACTCGATAGAAATATTTCGCTGTAGCGGGACTACGACCGTAAAATAAAAGGACATCTTAAGCGCAACTAAAGCTCATCATGAACTACAGTGCTGCAGTTATACACCTAACAACAACGCAAAAGAGCATGAGCCTCGTTTTTGTTTACCACCGAGTCGCTAAAACGCTGCATTCACACACAATTTAATGCTCCTCATGTTTGGGACTATGCCAAGCGCACTTTACGATGTGGTTGAGCCAGAAAGCGGCATCAACAATGAAATGATTCCGGCGAACGAAGGGTACGACACCAATACACAGCGCTCTCGAAATTCGCACTCACTGATCTTATTACAATGCGCATGCGCCGAGCAAGTCCATTTGCTTCTGTACACCATGTTAGGTATACGTACGAGCAGTTAAACTCCCGCTAACATAACAGAACAAACCGCCCTTTGAGAATGTGCAGGACGTACGCGCACATGCAAACACGGCGTGGCAAGCAGACGACGCAGGGAGCAATCCACACTAGGCGCGCTTCAGCCAGTAGCCGCCAGGCGGCGACTCCGCTCGATCTCGCAACGAATAAAGTGCAGCCCTTAGAACACAACATACCTATTATTTTAAACAAATAGCCTTATAAGTAATGCAATTCTCAATTCGTAGGATAGTTATCTTGAAAACATGAAATAAGGTTGTTGTCTTTTTCTTCTAATTTAATAGTGTTTAGTGATATATGTTCGCGTGTGTGTTATTATGCTGATACAAAATTTCGTCAGTATTGCCTAAATTTCACAACTGTGTGCTGTTGTAGTGTCGCACGAGTATACACGACAACATAGTGTAATTACCTGCTTCCACTTATGTTAGTGCTAAAATAAACGTTGTATTGCTTTCTTCTAAATATGCTCCGTGTTCTTTTATTGCTATTACATTGTGTTATCGTTCTGTTGCTTTCTGAGCAGTCATCCACTGTCTAGTAGGAGATTATGGGTTTCGTCAAGCACTTGATTCCACTTTTCATTCATAATTTCTTCCAGAATGTCTTCAGAAAAACAAAATTGAGGTGGATTATCTTTTACAGAGCAGTTGGCATCTGATTTGGCACGGACGGATGAAATGAGACAGATTCTTGATGTGGAACCCATTCGTCAGCTACGCAAGAATGCCAACAGGCATGAGGGACCCCTACTCAGGGTGTGTGGGGGCATTGCCTCTTGAATTGTATATATCCTATTCAGGTGTGGATTATGACGGACTGTGGAGGAATGTTTCAAATTTCCAATAATTTATTATACTGCACTGGACGCTCCATTAAAAAACATTAAAGTGGTAGGATGGTGCTTCGTGCATATATTCTTGAGAGCCATGATAATAACGGAATATTATATGGATAATTATGGAGTAATTATAATGGTGCAGTCAATCTCAATCATAATGCATTTTTTTGCATGAAAAGAATCATCAATTTAATATACTTAATTTAATTACTGGTGACAAGCATAATGAGACATATTTAAAAACTATTTTTTTCGCCATTGCTTTCGTTAGTAGCATGATGACCAACATGTAAAATGTGGTAGTTTCTATAAGCATGACAATTTTTTACGGTATATTATGTAGCAGCACACCACAGGTTAAATGAATACAGGTTTAGTAGAAAGAGGTTCGAATTGACTCAGAGCTGTCAAAAATAAAATTGCGTTGTCAAAGTTACTGCACTTTTAAGGGATTTCTGATAATGTTTCTTTCTGTATGCACTTGACAGTGTCGTACAGCATGGTACTTTTCTTTAATTCGTATCTCATTGTGCAAAATTACATTGGTATTTTATTTCACTTCCTATTTCTAGCAAATCTGTCACTTTTGTTTGTGCATTAAAGATCAATAAATTCACAATAGCATGTGGACATCTGTCCTCCATACATTTGCAGTACTTCGCTGATAATTCTTATGAACTACCATGGGGGAGGTTGAGAAATGAGCTACATGTACTATCGGCATCAAATGAAACGCAAACAGCGGCAAGCATTGTTAATGGACAGACGCGCATATGCGCAGTGCTGCCAAACCGGATGTGCATGTCTGTCAATGGTGATGACTGGACGGCGCACACTATATATACTATTACTGTATTGCTAATGCTTCCCGCTGTTCACATTTCATTTGACGCCGATAGTGCAAAAGGGTTCATTGTTAGGATTAATCGGTACTAGTGTGATTATTGTAATGTGGAGTGACACACACAAATTCTAACAAGAAAGAAGACAAGATGTAACACATATAGTTGTAACTACCGTATTTTCTCACATATAACCCGCACCAAAAAAAAACCAGAAAAATGTGCTTAAAAAGTGGGAGTGTGGGTTATATGCAGAGGTTATATGCATATTTCTTTTCTTTTGGTATAGTTAAAATTAGGGGTGCGGGTTAGATGCAGGGGTGGGTTATATGCAAGAAAATACGGTAAGTTCTGTGTTTCTCATGCTTTCTTATGAAATTCATCTCTGCAGTTTCCAGTTACTGATAATAGGTGAATCATGGTTATCGGCATCACTATCTTTGTTGTGTCTCTGGGAGGTTCTTAAGCAGGTGAATTTCAGCGCTGTTATTCAGTGCTAGGTCATTATCTCACTTTATCACCCTAATTAATGGTGTCGGAGGTTTCGCTTAACGTGCCGTCAGAGATGTATGGAGAAGTCATTGTTAACGTATAATGGTGAAACAAATGAACTTGTAATAAACGTCCAATTGGTTCAGTGGAACATGATAAAATGTAGACTTACGACAGTGATGATTATTGATAGTTAAAGGGGTCGTGAAGCACCCCTTGGGCTTGTTGAAAAAAAACATCCTGCGGAAAGCTGACACGGCTATGAACTGCTCAGCCAAATATTGCAGTCGTGCGCGCCGCGTAAAGGCTACAAGCGGAGTGCGAAATTGCTGATTTCTCAGGCGCCCTCTTTTCAAACAGAGGCTGGTTCTCACTCTCGTCGGTGGGCGGGGCGTCTGCCGGTTGACGTCGCATATCTGCTTTGCCGCGTCGCAAAAGACATAGCATCCTCATTGGCCGATAGCCGACATAAATCGAGAGTGGCGTTCGGATCAGATGCGCTCCTTGCCACGGGGTGCCGCCACTTGCCGGTGCCGCAGCCCTCAGATGCTGCTAACTTTACACGGTAGCCGCACTCGCGCATGCGAATCACAGCGGGAGAGCGATCGCGTTGCATGACGCGCGCTGACGTAACTTCTTTCGCCCGTGCCATCCCTCCCAGTGTAGCTTCCAGTGCGCTCGTTGGCACGAGAAAAGAGAGAGAGCGCTGAGAGCGTGCGCCGAACCCCCGTAACTCCACTCATTCTGAAGAAATTTTTGCGGCAATCGATTCGGGAGGCAGTAAACTCCGATACTGTGGTCATTAGATCATTACTTCGAAAAGTGGTTCATGACCCCTTTAAGAGTAAGACGTGGATTTGGTGCACGTCTTGTATGAAGGGTAGAACTGATTAACAGTGGTGTATTAGAATAATGAAGCTAATGTCTTAGGAAAGGAAAAGGAGGAATGCCAAAATATAGATAGGCTTATGTGGTAACATAAGGAAATTTCCAGGAATAATATAGTTTTGGCTGATGCTGAACGGGAGTAATGGGATATAGCTAGGAGACATCTTTGTTAAGCAGTGGACCTAACGTGGGCTGCTTCTTACGTTGATGGTGATGCGGTCTTTGCAGAGGAAGAGGTTCCTAGGTCCTCGTCTAGTTTGGGCTGTTCTGGATAGAGGAGTGCTCTCATTCTTTCGTTCGCGGTAAGTTCTCGCTGCTCTCCTCACGTGCAAAAACAGCGAAAATTCGTCGGACTGAGCTCCGTCGTTGGATAAGTTTTCGAAAATATGTATCATTTGCTGCATGTGTGCAAGCTTTCTTCTCATTTTTACTTTACTGTACAGGCCCCTAAGAACCTACATTCAACGAATTTTGCATTAACCCTGTACTAAGCACCTTTTCTTTTTCTACGTTGTTCACTGATATGAAGAAAGTATGAATTCGTAGGTTTGCAAGAGGGGAGCTGTTTGGTATACCATATGTATGTAAAGAGTAAAGTCTGAGATCACACTACTGTGCAGTAATTGTTACTTGTGTGTGCATCGATCATACACATTCCCTCTGTTATTGTCACACCATGGAGATTTAATCTGAAATTGTAGCACTGGTCCCCCTCTCCCCCACCATTTTTTTCTTCTGCAAGCCCATGTTTTTATAGAGTGGCCTGTCAGGCAGGACTGCCTGGCAAATGTTATGCACAGCTTTAATCCTGGCTATTTTTTTCTACTTTTGCCGTTTAATTTAACAGTGGTGATGCTGCATCTGGGATGCGTCGAAAACGCTTCTACTATCTGGATGCTGCTCAAGTTGAGGTACGAATTTTTCGTTATCCTCACTTATTGGTCTTTTACTCAGTGTCACTTTTGGGGACCTTTGTAAGATCAGGTCAGATAAGGTACAATAGCATTTGGATAGTTGGCCTCTTGGGCGTGAAGAAAGTCTCTTTGCCCTAACCACCATGGATGGCTTATTGGCTGGCGCGTTCTGTCGCTGAGTGTGATGTTGTAGGTTCATAAAGGCTCAACTTTCTTATCCAGCAAAAGAAAAAAAAAGGCCCAATCTTGCATGCTTCTTCTTTGTCCTTCAATAGCATGCTTCTTCTTAAAACTTGAACAACCAATTTGTAGAGCATTCTGTTAACATGGTTTTTAAGATAGTAACGTGGTTTTCCTTCGGGAGGCTTTAGGCTTTTTCCCATTTGTCTCATTTTGCAGTGTGATCCTGCTGACGAGGCAGCGTTCACTGTAGTGTTTCCTGAAGACCCTGCTGAAAGGCTGGCAGTGCCTCCGGATGAGAATGAAAAGGTGGACCGCATGGTAATGGCAGTTTCCTTGGCTCTTACGTAATGTCACTTATGTGACGCTCAAGTTCAACGTGAAGTCAGTTTTACTTGATACTATAAGGGTTTTTCAAAAACCCTCCATTAATTCATTTTGTGGAAAAGGGAATGATTGGTAGCTAGAGATTTTTCGGATAAAGGAATAATTGGTTATGTACTAGAGAGAAGTGACATGAAAGCTTGATTTTGCCTTTAATTTTGTACCAAACTTGAGTCCTGATAACTTTAACTTTAATAGCAGCTTTGCTAACATTTTCAAAGCATTTTCTCACATTTGGGCCATTTTTTATTCAAAGAAAGTACTCAAAGCTATCTCTGTAGAGATTATCGTGTTTGGAACCTTCAGCATCTCTGCCAGTTCCAATCTGTGAAGGCAGTTCTGATGTGCTATTTCTTGGTTAGTTTAGGCTACCATATTAGTAAGTAGCTACCGGTTGACTCTGATGTGTATTATCTTTGTTCAGTACTCTCTTGTAGAACAAAAAGAGAACGGGAAATTTGGATCTCTCCCTTGTGTCATCTGCCATGAACTACTACTATCTAGTATTGCTTTGTCATATTTGAGTTCCTAAAGACAAGGCCGATATATTACTCTACACTTGTTTTAGAGTTTTTATTTAGTGCCTCTTTTGTGGCAATTCATTTCCATGCCTTATCTGTGTTCCATACAGAAGTGGGTGGCGAAGCTGAAGGAGCACATTGAGTTTAGCCGGCACTACACACATCAAGGCATGCGAGCCTCGGACAGTGAGGAGGATGAACCCATGCCCCTAGGTTCCATTGAAGACGTTCTGTCGGTGAGTCTGGTTCTTTTGGTTTCTGGGGCCCAACCATGTGTACGAAACCGCATTACATACACTACAGTAGAGCCTCGTTGATACATTTCCAAAAAAAATGCGGAAAATAAACGTACGAACCGGGAAAACGTACGATCTGAATCCAGTAAAAATTGAGGCTGACAAGCCCATGTTGAGGTGCAAGGGCAAAAAACATTTATTTCTCAAAAAACATGGAGGGAGTCTTCGATTTTTGAACTCATGGCATCTCGTTGGCAGCCATAGGTCAGCCGGCTAGTTCCGGTCCTGACCAAAAATAACGTCGTGGTCACGTGTATTGAAATCCCGAGACAACCCGAATATTGCAAAATATAACTCTGGGACAACCAGCACAAACGTAAAGAAATGCTACCGCCGTGTCAGCAAACGAAACTTTGAGCCACATGAACGTCGGTTCTTTCTGCATTGCCGCTTGGAAATATGGGCCTAGGTTTGCCGAAGAGCAGAAGTGATATTCTCGAGCATACGCATTTGGGATACGATCACGTACGTTCGCAAGATCACGCGTGACTTGCCCCGTCTGTGAAGAAAACTGCCACCCCGCTAAAGTTGGCTTAAAAAAGCTCAACTCTTCGCAGTGCATATAACATCGCGGTACAACGCGATACGCGAAATCTCGCGAAAGTGATAAGCGTCCCCGAAAGCGACAGCTGTTCGCGGCTATTGCGTACTACGTCATGCACTCGCGCTGATCAGATTGCGTTCTGTCTTAATTTGAGACATGCGCTGGTATGTTCGCCACCACTCGTAATCGCACCATCTCGCACGGCGGAACGGGCTTTAAAAGATAACGCCCGGCGTAATGGCAACCGAAGGTGAAGTCCCCAAGCGCCCGCACTGCGATCTGTCGAGTCCTCACAAAGATGGCGGCGAGCGCGCATCGTCTCGTTTTGGCGTCTGATAACCAGAAACCTCCCAGATATCTTCCAGAATTTTCTAGCAGCTTCTGACGACCCGCTAGAGAAATACGCCGACTGGAATTGCGCCGGGCGGAGCAACCCAAAAACGAATGCGCTTCGGGAAAAAAGTGTGGGGGAAATTATCGGCCATATTCACTGGGCACAATGGCGGCGTTGCTATGGTTACAGGTCGCGGCGTGTTGTGCAGCGGTGGCAATGCGGCAGCGGCATGTGCGTTTCCACGGCAAGCCGTTAGAATTTGACGGCCAGCGTCGCCGCCTGCCTTCGGGTCGGTGTGTGGTTGACAGAGAGCGGCGATCACGCAATTCGGAGAAGACACAGAGGGGACGATCGAGCAATTCGGAAGAACAGAGAAAGCGCGGCGGGGGGAAAGGCACTGCGGAGAAGCTGCCGTCGCCGCGTGGCGGCTGTCTGCCACTTCGCGCTTCACAAGTACACGAGAGGGCCCTTTTTGCACACCTGAGTGAGAGTTTCTGAGTACAAAATGTATTATACGACCACAGTTTTTCGCGGTGCTGAAGGTTGCTGCCGAATAATCGTATTTTCTGGGAAGGTATTAACCGGAACGTATTACACACAGCTGTATTGGGTTATTTTTAATTTTCGCGATTTCGAGCGTAGGAGCCAGGAAATCGTACTAAGCGGGAACGTATCAACGAGGTTCTACTGTAGTTACTGCCCAAAAAAGTTACAAAAAATGTTGCTTCTGAGTTCTTAGTGTTTGTTACACAGTCAAACCTCAATATAACGAAAATGGATACAACGAATTATCAGTTATAACAAAGAAATTATGAGCAACATTACCTTTAATACAGTGCCAGGCACATGCATTTATAACAAATTTTGGGTATAACAAAGGTATTCTCGTGTCATATGCGACCTTGTAATAACGAGCTTTGACTATCACTGAAGCTCTAACTTCTAGTCAGTGTTTTACACGTTCCTCTAAAACAGGAACGAAAGCTCGTTCCTCGTTCCTTCAGAATCCTGGAACGAGTTCCCGTTACAAGTTCCTTTAACGCGAAAGAAACTCGTTCCAGTTATATTTCAAAAATTGGAACGTGTCGTTACATTAATGTTACATTTAAGTTTTAATGAAAATATAGTGCCGGATAACCCTGAGACGAAATAAAGTGAGCAATTTAAAGCTCACGTCGAGCTACATATATTTTACGAATTTGACATCGCTGGCAGCAGGTTATATGTAGATAAAAGGAATCTGAAGAAACGCTCTGAGACGAACTGTTTTAGAGACCACCGGCCATACCACCGACATGTCCAACTGCAACTTTCGTGCTCGACTATTACAAGTGCAACACATGTGGCACTTTCCACGTAACTTTTCAAATGCGCTCCAGATATTCAAATAGAAATTTCCACACATGCATTAATAAGTTCCTTGCACAGGAAACCGCATTGAAAGGAACAGTACATAGGCGTTTAATGAGTGCTGGTTCAATATTGCAGTGTGAGTTTAAAATAATGCCCAGGATACATATTCGCTACTTAGTAAAGTCCCTTGTTCTCACTCAGCAAGAGCTGCATCTCGATGTCGATATCCGACAGACGAACCTGTTTTCTCGCCAGCACTTCATTAGCAATGTTGAATAGCTGTTCCATCAAGCACTTGAGGGTACTGCCGTGTTGTACGCGAATAGGAACAAAGTCAATCGAGGTCGTAGGGGCGAGAGCAGGCTCAACGTGCGCTACGAGAATGTAGCGCTAGATGTATGTGTACCGTTTGTCGAACTGAATTATAACAAAAATTATAGACTGGTTGCCACGGAGATAACTCGTATCTTGAATTAACTCGCCTGCCCAAACGCAACCATCGAAGGCACTGGACAGGCGCTGCTGCGGCACCCGCGTCCACTGCGTTTCGGTCCTCTTCCCCGCCATTCACGCAACCGGGCGTCAAAAGACAAATTTGTCGATAGCTGCTGGCGGCATGCATGAGATATTAAAGGGACGATTGAGCCAGCTGCTAAAGACCACGCAACGAGAAAAAACACTCCTGGGAAATGGGCCGAAGCTTCGCAGTCGGCGAGCACGTGAACATAAAACCAATAAAACGTCGTAAGCGTACGCTGCACGTGGCAAAGCGATCACTCCCAAGGGATAGAACCAAAGTGTAACTTCGCCACCGTTACGTTAGGGCCCAAGACCATTCATGCGCAATGAGAGGTCACCTCGCGGTGATTAGCACATCGGTACTTCACTAACTTTCTGCGGTCTCTAGCGTTGTGATTCGTTCTTTTGTACCATGCGCGTCAAACACCAGATTCGCAGCATTAGAAGATTCCGCGGAAACACGCGGAGGCGCCTCGACTGCAGTAAGTCGGCTCCCCCACTTTTCCCTATGCCGACAAGGCCACGGAGACGCCAAGAACCGCCCGAATATATACACGCACACAGACGCACACACAAACGCGCGCACACACACACACAAAGAAAAAGCTACTTTTGAGTTGGCCGAACAAAAGGTCACCGAGGTAAAAAAAAATAGCGCGCTCTTTCCTGGCGGCGGCCTTACAAGGGTGGTCGATGATTCTCGAATATCAAGTAAAAGTTCTCCAAGGTGTGCCTACACTCCAAAACTGCCTTTGATTACTATCAGACTGAATAAAAAAAAATCATCTGTCCTTCCGCACGTAGTCGGTCTCGGCATCGTGCGCTTGCCTGCACCCCCCCGCGGGCGCCTTAAAGTGAAAACCAGGATGCAGCATAGTCAAGTTAGAGGCGAACGGTACATTCTTGTGCTTCCCGCGGTTGCCCATCCACGCTGTTCTGCAAGACGTGCTGCGTGCGTGCGCCTCTTCAATAGGCTTCCCAAGCAACGCTTAGCGGCGCTGCTGCTCTTGACAGGCAGCGCCATCTCTGGCAGAAAAAGAGAAACTGGGGCGTGATCAGCGAGCGCTTTCCCTTCTCGCCACCGCGTCAACCGCGTTGCCGCTCGCTTCCGTGCACGTGCAGAGCTCTCGCGGTGCACTTGCGGCGTCTCACAATGTACCGCGTGCAGTGCGGCTTCGAAAGGATCTTCAAGCTTGACTGGCACTTCCGCAAAGCGAACTTAATAAAATGAGGAAAGCTCGTCAATCACGTTAACGGTGAAGAGCAGACGATCGATGACAACCACGCCCGACTCAAAGCGAAATGCATTTCCCAAGTCGCGATTACACCGTGTAGGACGTATACCTCGAGGTAAGTCTCATTCTGTCACGTTAAAGATGAATAATGGTCCACATGCACTCCGAAATGAAGCCGTACACACTATCGATGTTCTGCGGCGTGGACTACGAATCATATGATTGTTGTTTTGATATGGCATGCTTACAGTAGCAGCCGTGTACTTTCGTGAACAAACGTTTGCGGCGTGCGAAAAAAAGATTATATGGCCATGGCACTGCTTCCTGAGAAGGTTAGAGTCAAGTCCTCCGTGCCGCTGGAGAATCACCCGCCGATTAAAGGGGTACTGACACAAAATTTCACGGCCGAGATAGCCTGCTGGATCGATTCCCGTGTACATGCGTGTACCATCTGCAAAATATCGACAGCGAATAAAGCTTGGAAGGTATTTTATATGAATTTTGAAGTTCGCGAGTGCGATCCAGCATTATAGGCCGCACCTATTGCATTGACACCCTCGGAGGTGACCCAAGGTGACCCCCCTACTCCCCCTACGTAACCGTTGCAGCCGGTACAAGTCATGATGACGTCGTAGCCGCCATTTCTGTTTTGATGCGCTTCCCGACGAATCGCTCCTCGCCAGCGGGTCAAACCTGAAGTGATTCGCCACGTCGAAAATTCCTTCCATCCCCGCCGCAAGAAAATCGTCGCCATCAGACGACGATGAGCCCGGCGACGACAGACCGCGCGGAAATGAGTCACTGCTCTGTGTGCTCACGTGAGCGAGCGTTTCACTCGCTAGGTGGTGATAGTTGCACCCGGCGGCTTGTCGTTTTTGGAGCTCTGTCAAACCGAAACTGAGGCTGTGTCGGTAATGAGGAGCGTGTAATTAATTATCTGTCGCGCGCTGCAGCAAACGATGTGCCGTGTCATGACTAACAGGCCCCCAGCAACACATTGCAGCAAAAAAACGCGGGGCGAAAACTTTTGTGTCAGGACTCCTTTAAGACGCGAGGCAGCTAGCTGAGCTTCAACCACTGTGAAGCAAGATGAACTGCTCGCCTCGTTTTTTCGGCTCTCGCGTCATGCTTGCAGTCTCTTTTTATGATACCGACTTGACAGGCGTATAAAACCTGTTGCGTGAACGCGGCTAGAAATCGCACAGTCAGAAGGTGGTTAATTCAAGGTTGCAATTGCAAAGCATGTATGAAGTGCCAGTTATATTTAGCGGCTTAAATATATATCACCCCAATAAAGTGACAAAAACAAAGCAAACCTGCAGAACGATGTCAAAGCTTGCTGAAAATGCACAGACGTCCGTTCCGGCGTGATAATGCAGCCTTCCCGACACGTGAAATGCAGGCGCCGAACTTCTGACAATGTGCGGAGTTCAGTTGAATTCAACCAACCGCGCAACGCTAACGGTATAACGCGAATGTGAACGTTCAACAACGACGGGTAGGTCTCACGAGCACGGGGAATCAAAACACAAAGTTGCTTCACCTACAACCGTAACTGGACATTAACAATGCGAGAAGACAGCGAGTAATCATTACTGTAGTCGCTGCGTGCATGCGCCCCGTTACTTACCGATTCAGGTAGTCGGAACGAACGAAAGCGATGAACTCAGACAGCCAAAATAGAAGGCGAGACAGCGCTGTCAGCTATCCACGCTTGCCGCCTTTATTTCTCGTGCGACACGCCCGGGAACCGATACAGTTTAACACGTGAATCGTGTGCCTTGTCTGCACTGTTGTGGCTGGCCACTAAACCGCAATACTTTGGACCACGCTTGCGCTTCCGCGGGGTCGCTTCTGCCATCGTGGAAATGCGCAGCTTCGCACAGCAAGCGTCTCGGTTCAACGTGCCGAGCTGACGGCCCCACAGTTACCCGCACCGAGAGAAGAACGCGAGCGCACGTGCGCTACCGCTACCGTGAAAGGGGCTGAGTCGGCCGCGCGACAGTTCAGTGTTTTCCGACAGAGCCGCAGCGCGGCTGGCGCGGCGCTGTCGTCGCGCCGCAAACTTGAGCTTGGGTTCCCTATGCCGAGGAGCGTTTACAGAAGGAAAGCCGTTCCGTCTGCCGTTCCTACGTAAACGTAACGAGTTACCGTTACAGTTCCACCGATCCTCAATGGAACGGTGGCGTTCCTTCGTTCCTCCAAAAAGGAACTAGTTCCTGGAACGTCGTTCCTTGGAACCCCATTCCGTACAACACTGCTTCTAGTACACCGTTTAATTTAACTCCTCTTTCAACTTCCTTTATCTCATAATTACTTCGCTTCGTCTAAATAAATACAGGTAATGCTCCTTACACTTACCTTGGCCTTGTTATTCATTGGCTTCGTGTGTTTGCATCTATCGAAAATGGGCCTCTTGGTCGATTGCCACCTTTTGTTCGTGTCTGGCACTGTAACAGTGCTTCGTAATGTCAGTGACTAACAGGCCCATTCTTCTGTGTTGGTGAATAATGAACTTGATGAGCAGCCCTGAGGAGGAGAAGGAGGAGAAACATATATTTAGCACCATATGCAGGGGAATCTCGTTGATACGTTCTTCACGGGAACTGGAAAATAAAGCATATTATGCAAAAATCGTATTAACCAAAGAGGAATATATGCATACCCCGTCAGCAAAACTCCCTTTTATTGAGCAACATTGAAGTATAGCTGGTCAATTTGCCCTGCACTTTCTTCTTTTGAATGTCTAAGAGTCAATTCTTATGAAAAGTAAAAAAAGAAGGTAGTATACTGAAGAATAACTGTAGGATTTCTAAATTATCAGTCAAGACCCTCTTTCGCAGTCGTATTATCCAATTTTGGGCAAAAATGTGACCGTATTAACCGCATGAAAATGCATTATTTCCAACGGACATTGGCTAGGCATAAAAAGAAAAGCGTATTAGGCCAAAAAACGTGTTATGTAGAAATGTGTCTTCGAGATTCCACTGTACACGGAGCTGAAGTTCAGCATGCAAGAGTCCAGTGTTGGTAAGGCGGCCAGGAGACCCTGGGCCCCAGCGGCTGCCTCTACCCACCCTGTGACCCAGACTTGTGTTTCCAGGTCGGAACTGACCAGCGTGGCCTCCCACTGCTGAAGGGGTAGTGATATGTGCAACCTGGAGTTTATTATTTAGTTGCTGTGTTTGAGGGCAGTCCCAGAGGATGTGACACTCCTTTCTTGTTGTGTCTCTTGTCAGACGGCCCAGGCCCAGCAGCAGCTTCTGCAGCGTGGCGTGGACAGGGCGGCCGCGCTGCACGCCAACTTGGTGCAGCTGCTGGACGCCCACCGCCTGGGTCTGGCTGGTCCCTGCCAGGAGCTGTTGTCCCAGTGGCACGAGCTGCTGCTGCTTTCCCGGTCCGTTGCCAGCAGCCTTTCAAAGTGCACGTTGCTCCTCAAACAGCAGGAGGAGGTGAGCGCCATTAGAGAGATCTAGTTTGTCTGCAAACTCCCCTGTATTAGCGTCATACCGGATTTGCAACGCCCACGAACTATAGGTGGCACGCTGTGCAATTCAAGCTGGTGCCCAGAGGAGGGTCAACCCATTTGTTAGCATAGAACAGATAGGATGTGCGGACATACGGCCCGTGTCGCTTTCACCGGATGAGGTCATGAACTGCACTGAAGTGGATATCAGGCCAAAATACTTGCCCAAGCCATCAAAAATTCGAAATGCTCGTTACCTCATTATTTGCCGCGTTGTAAGGGGTTATATTTCGGCTCTATAAGTATATGGGTACAATGCCTGCCTGTCGGATTTGCCATAGTAATAGGCCGCTAGCGAGTAATGCCATCATTTCTGCACAGGACCGCATGTTTAGCGTAACGACGGTCTCTAAACAGGTTGCTCTGTCATTACTTGTGTGGTGAGGAACGCGGAGTACACAGCTCACTTCTCTCAGGTGTTACAGGTTTGGTGAGCACCCAAGTTTTTCGCAATGTCGAAGAATTTCTGAACAACGACGCCATTCGGACAATAATGGTCAAGTTCATTTGGCAACTCAGTGGCACGTGGATGCGATTGCACATTTCGCTTCCACTCATCGTGTGGCAGCATCCGACCACAATAGTTGCTTGACGTGCATAGCACCAGAAAAATTATGCTTTTATTTTGATCTCAACACTATTGTACATCAAGTACAAAGTGACTTACGATTGTGAAAAGCTTGCGATACAGATGGTTAACCAGCAAAGCACGTTAAAGAGAATCGCTGCTGCAGCATCTTCATCGACGCCATCGCTATCGGTGCTGTCACAGCCTTCAATGTCTAGTGTCCTCGTCGTCAAGAAACGGTCTCTTTGAACATGACTGTCAAAATTAATCTAAAGAATTTCCTCCCCCGAGAGCTGCCTTGCTTTCTTCATGTTCTGGACTCAGAGAACACTTTGCTTGCAATGTGCTGCCACCTCTCAACAAAGTAACAAACATGCGGTGCTGCGCTGGCTATGAAAGCAACGCACGGGTGAATTGGACGACGTGGAGAGTGGGGCTGCCGATCAGATTTTGCCAGCTAGGGTCCACTAACATGAATATATACATATTTCATCAATCAATCAATCACGTGTAATCTCCGTCGGAATGTGTCAGCTGAGGACAAGATTGAGCCCGCAACGCGTACAGCACTTGTCATGGTTCATGATAGCTGTGGTGTGAGCGCAGCCCCGAATGACTGAATGGTCGCTCGCAAGATTCACACAGCTCTTTTTGGACAAAATGTAAAGCGTTTTAGTTTAGTGTATCACCTATTCATTACGAAGGCCCTGATATTATTCAGTTATAGAAGAGGACATCGCGAGCTTACGTGACACGCCGCGTATAATGTTATGGGTTACACACACTACGAAAACACCGACGGATATTATATACAAGTGAAGTAGTGCGAGTTTCAACAGAAAAACACACTAACATTTCACTAACCTGCATGGCCACAGAAAACTTTGCGGAGCTGAAATGTGTACGCCGTGTCTCATCATTGGCAGCACAACTTGCCCAGGGTGCTTCACCACATAATTTCACGAAAACCTTGCGTCTCGCAAGAAAGAATCAAACTTATCTTGTCATGGACGGCCCGGTTTGTTCACGGATTCACGAGACATGCAAAGTCGTAGTGTTTCTTTCGAACAAACGCATTGACAATTGGGCTAGCACAGCCGAACTAGGGAGCGGCTGCCGGTTTGCTGTCTGCTAACCCTCCTCCTGACATCCACTTGGTGGTGTGACGGTCTGTGGGCATTGCGAATACCGTAGCCGTAAACTAAAGAGGCTCGATAGGTGGTGCCATCTGGTGGGGCCCATTTGAATTAGGTAGGGTTGGGCGAATAGTGAGTTTCTGGAATAATTTCTGATTGAAGAGTTCGAATAGTATATATCACATATTATAAAGAAAAATTAGCATTTTTGTCATGACCTAACTAACTTGCACAATAGTTTTAAGAATTGGAACTAGGTGTATGCAAATGTCACTTCTTTGGTTTGAAGTGGAAGCAAATTTGAATAGTGGCGGGATTTTAATAGTAATAGGGCACAAGTTATAAGGTTTAAAATATGTTAAATTTTAAAACTTGCTATACTTAGCGCATATAAAGCCGCATTACACGTTTCTAAACTTTAAAAAATCTATGTAATTAATTGAGGTGCAGGTGATATGTACAGTCGCGCTCAATATGACTTGCAACACGGGAGCGCGTGGCCTCACGAGTTCAAAGATTGCTGATGGCTCCAACTTGTTTTTATTTCCACATACAAATAATATTTTCTTACTTAAGATCATACCCAAGTGAGAGAACAGCACATTATTGGAAACACTACATTATTGTGAAGAACAGCATTTAGTTACGAAAATAAAGGCTAGTTGAAGCCATGCTCAGTCTTTGAAATCGTGAGGTCACGCACTCCCATGTTGCAAGTCATATTGAGCGCGACTGTTCATTTACAAGTGTGGCTTCGTGGCAGTGGGGACTTCCCCTGGATAGGTGGTTTCACAGCATAGCAGCCCACGCTGCAGTGAAACCGCCGGGTCACATGCGGTCAAATATACATGTTTGTTCATTTCGAATACAGTGGAACCAAACTCTATCGAACTTGGGTAAATCGAATTATCCTCCATATTGAATTATTCCAGAACACGGCAATGCTTTAACGTATAATGCATAGGAAAATCTCGGGCTACATCGAACAAAAATAGCCAGAACACTTGATATATTGAACATCGGGCAGCACGAAATGCCCCAAGAGGTTGGCTTTCCCTCACAAACATTTGGCTTTTCCTCACGGAAGGGGACTTTTTCCTCATGCTTTTGGGAAGTGAGAGGTGTGATTAGAGGGGATGCCGTGCGGAGCGAGTAGAAACTACCGCTTTTCACCAAGTGCTTTCCCCACAATTCCTTGTCGTAGCGCCACCGTCCCTTCGTACAGGGTCGCCGTTTGCTTCTCCGTTCTTTTTTTAAATGATGGATGTTTTGCTAATGGGATGCAAAGCTAGTGATAACCAATACTGTCGAATGTGGGGAAAAGGTGCTTTACGTCGCCACTCAGTACAGCATCCCAAGAAGCACACTGAGTACGACATTGGAAAACAAGGCTTACGACATTATCAATCAAACCAAAATCAAATCAGCATTTACACACAATAAAAAAAACTTTTTTCTTTTTTCCGAGCACCAAAGTGGGAGGTGGGTTCATTATGCGAGTAAATACAGTAATCCCGCATCCCGAGCTACAAACCGGGTAAAATACAAAATTTTAAAATAACATGCGTATTTCTTCGAAGGTGGGTTCCTTACATTATCGTGAAGCAGTGCCGGGAAGCCAACTTGCGTGCCGAAATTAGCATCTAAAATGTAATAATTTCATTACAAGCTCTATATAGAATTATCCTATATATCGAACTAATTCCAGTTTTCGTGCGAGTTCGATATATGCAGGTTCGACTGTACTTCAAAATTTCGAATAATTTAAATTCGTGTCGAAGCGAATCCAAATGCTGAGATACTCGCTCAAATATTCAATGCGCTTGGATATTCACCCATTCCTAGAATTAAGCAAGCATGTAATTGTTATTGAAAACCTGCTGCATTCTACTTTATGAATCAAACGGAGCACGTAAACAACAAGGACACAGTAAGGGAGCACACAACAGTGTTTACATGCTCTGTTTGATTCATAATTCTTCACCAACAAGCCAAAATTTGCAATAGCGCATTGTAGTTTTCTGCTCGTGTAAATTCTCAGCAGTGCCGAAACACCAAATGAGTTGCCTTTCCAAATTATTTGTTTCCTCAGGGACACTGGGCGAAAACAAACGTGTCATATTCTAGTTGCACTAGGTGTCACAAGGTGTCGATTCCATCGTCTGGTAACCCAATATTCCGTAAACCCTTTTGCGTATACCGGAATACCGGACAAGCTAAAAACCTTTATTCAGTCTAGTGCTCACTTCTCCCTTCAGGCAAGACTTCCTTCAATGACGCTGGCGACAGAAGTATCATATAGACTTAGTCATAACTTTACACGTGTAAGTGCAGCAGTGCCAACTTTGCAGTCCAGTGGCAGTATTTTGTAAGCATTCCTAAAACGGACGGAGGCGGTCCGTCCGTTTGAGTCGCACGCGATTGGTCAATGTGAGCCGTGACCAACGCCGCGTTTCGTTTTGGAGACCGTTTCGGAGACCGTCGGAAACGAAACGGATGGATTGAAATGGCTGCCAGATGGCTTGGATTGGATTGAAACGTAGGCACTCGAGACGATTTCTTGCGTATCCATTCATCCGTTTCGTTTCGTTGCGGCGCTCGTCACGGCTCACATTGACCAATTGTGTGCGACTCAAACGGACGGATCGCCTCCATTCATTTTAGGAATGCTTACAAAATACTGCCACAGAATATGGAAGGCCAAAAATTTCGAACCAAGAAGAAATGTCGAGGAACAGAAGTCGCATCCGACATGTTCCAAGAAACAGCACATGCTAACCAACAAATTCCAAGGAACAGTGGCGGCGCAGTGAAACGGACTTACGGGCCCACGCCCAGGCACGCCGCGAACGCTCAACATAAATTTTTGTTTCTCGCCAAAAACAAAAAACACTCCGATGAAACTTTCACAAATAAATCTCCTTTGTTTACTCTTCCCAACGAGACCAAGCGCGCATTTTTACTTGGACTGCATCACCACTCTACATGTGCCTGAACGTGGAGCATTTCACACATTTTTCGATGTTTGCGCCCCTTCCATTTCGAAACTACTCGGTCATCAACTTCAATACTTTTTTGACACGCTTACTGCCAACTATCCAGCCATGTGATATAGTCCTATTTTGTCTGTAATATTCGTAGAATTTTTAAAAAATAATCAAAATGGGCGCAGAATTGCATCATTGCTTCACCACAAAGCACATCGTGAGACAAAGTAGTGGTCGTCAATGGGTGATAATAAGATAGTGTCATTCCTTTTTGAAGTAAACAGCACATATTTAAGGCGTTCCGTAAAGTCTTGTATTTTTTAGAGTATTTTTTCGCAACCTATGTTTCACCCACTACGGCAAAATTCAAATTGCTGTAACAGCCAGAAAAATTTTTTTTCTAAAAAATACTTTCCGAGGGCAAATAGTGCACTGATATGAACGTCCACAATTTTTTACAATACAATTGGAGAGGGTCGAGCGCAATGTCTGGGACGTTTGGCGTGGAATGACCCACAACTAATTACGATCCACGCTGACGTGCAACTTGCGAAAACTGTGCAGTTAGTGTATTTGAGTTAATGAAGAATGTACTAGCAAGGCTTTTGGTGTCACACTTTTGCATGCAGTCCAGGGCGGCTGAGCTGGCACAAGAGCGGGAGCGGTCACGTGTTCTTCAGGAAAGCCTCAGCGTCCTCGCAAGGGAGCACCACCAGTTAGAGTGCACTCTGAGCAATCCACGCCTCAACCACATCCCGGGAGACGAATCTGAAGAGGAATTCTTTGATGCCTTCGAAGGGGGTGAGTGGGAGAGCGTCCCGTGCATGTGCACCCAACTTGGTGTTGTAAAATAGCAAGCAAGTCAGTGCATTGTAAAGATATAAGTAAATGTTGTGCATTTCTGCCACCATGTCTGTCTTGTGTTTCTGCACTGATATGCATATCTTTCAGCACCACAAATTGTTCTTGACATTTACAAATCTAGAGTCATTCTGCAGCTTTAGAGATTCTGCAGCAAATTTTAAAAATAAGAAGTTTTGTTTGCAAAGAAGCTTCACTCGTCAGTCTCAGGCTTTACCTTTAGAGATACATATTCTAGTTATTAAAACACTCTGGAGAGGGCTTGACTGAAGCAAATTTATACTGACGAGTTTCTGAAGCAGGTAAAATCAGCAATAACAGTGCTGCGGAAAGTACTTTACGAGCATTAGCGTATTGAGCGTCGTTGGTAAGACACATGAAATTGATGGTTTGATGACATCTGTAAGACATATGCACTTAGTGTTCCTTAGGCACAATTAGCAGAGAGGTACAAGCTGGTTGACTGGCACAAGTTTTGCAAAGTTGTATCCAACATGTATGTTGCCCATGACTTGCCAATGTTTAATGGTCCTCAGCTTAACCCATGAACTCTCTTCTCCAGTGGACACAACTGGGTACGTTGACAGTTTGTGTACATTTAATGCTGACCGAATGTGCTGGCAGTGCAATCAAATCTTGATGCAGTATAATGAAGTCATACCGACAGCAGAAAACTGTTGTATCGTGATTTTTATCAAGATGAGGTTCCTGTGGCTCAATAGCAGAAATAACCTCACAGGCTCTTGGAGCAGTTCTGGTGTATAACATCTCATTAGTAAGCACGCCAAAGTGGGGAAACTAAAGAGGTTGGCATACCAGTACCACCAACAGCTTGCCACGAGTGCTGAGACCATGCGTGAGAGCTGCAATTTTTTCTCCCTTTCTTGTTATTTAGATAATAGTGCACAGTGGCGATACCAAGCGGACTTTCAAAGCTGTGACAGGGAATATGGATGCAGAGCAGACGGCTCGTCTGGCTTCCCCCTATTCATGTGCACGCATTTGTACAGTAAAACCTGATTAATTCGAATTCGGTTATTTTGAAATTCCACTTAATTCGAAGGGTTTCTGCAGTCCCATATTTTGCAATGTAAATTTTAGTGGATAATTTGAAGGATAGTTTGATAATTTCGAGTTAACCAGTCAGTACCAGCCCGGTTAATTCGAAAACTTTGGGTGCCATATGCCCATTCCCGATCCTAATTTCGCCGCAAATCCGCAGAAACTATGGCCCTTTGGGGCCACAAGGCAATGCAATATAGTAATACTAATGAGTGACAGGTGAAACACCCCAGCCCACGGAGCGAGAATTCTTGAGGAGGCGAAACTGCGCTCGCTCGGGCGCCCTAATAAAGTCACGAAATCGGGCACAGCGCTCACGCGCCCTCTGTCGTGAGAGTCCGCTAGCGGAGAAGGGAAAATGCGCGCGTCCCTCTCCCCGCGCTCTCCAACTACGGTCCCTAGAATATTCTATACTCTGTTCCAGAAGTTCCGTGCAGCAGAGCCAAGGCTACATGACCCTTCCACAGTGCTGCACGGAACTTCTGGAGCAGAGTACTCTGTTCCAGACTCTGTTCCAGAAGTTCCGTGCAGCAGAGCCAAGGCTACACGACCCTTCCACAGTGCTGCACGGAACTTCTGAAACAGAGTATAGGAACCGTACTCCAACGAAGCTCGTCGGTTCAAGGCCATTCGTCGCCGGTTCGCCGTTCGCGCTTCACGCCCGAATGGATGTGTTTTTGTACGTCCTCGCCGGCTCCATATTTTAACGCGACAGCGTTAAAGAGCCCGTTTCGCAGAAATACCGGTGTCGGCGTCCGTGTCGGTGAGGCTAGCAACTGAGAAGGCGATGCGCACGGGGCCCGATTACGCTATCACGTTCTACTCTTAAAGGCGAAGCTCAAGCGCACTCCAAGTTTTTTCGGTAAATTAACGAGAAAAATGGCGTCAAATGCAGGAAAATTACCACCGTGATATTTTTTGTACAACGTGAAATCTATAATTTTTGATAACGTGAACTCAATGAGTTAGGTATATTTATTTCAACGAATGATGGGACTTACCCTATATGCCATCAATTCAGATATAGGTTGTTGCGGCGGCCGCATTTAGATGGAGGCGAAATGCTAAAGGCCCGTGTGCTTACATTTAGGTGCACGTTACAAAGCCCCAGGTGGTTGAAATTTCACATTGTCTTTTTTTTTAACACGAAAGTGTTGTATGCCGGGGTCCACCAAGTACATCCGTCACGGATATGACGGTGATAAAATGGACGCCAACGGGTAAGAAAGAAAAAACCAAGAAAAAGATACCCCGCTGGGAATCGAACTCACGACGTTGTGGCCGCGACGGAAAGCGCCCGGCTCCCTACCGACCGAGCTAACTCGGGAGATGCTATACGGTCCCTGATGCTAGACACGGCGCGAACGCGCCTTATATCTTTCACACATTCTCTTTCGCGGCGCGCGAAGCGGGGAGGTGCCGCCGTCTGTGAGATGTGAAAAGAAGTAATGCTTCACGATCGACACTTACTAGCGCTTACTCGAAGACTGCGCGCGATATTGGAGGCCATGGTTAAAGCGTCTCGATACCAGAGAGGTAGACTGGCCGCGCTGGCGTCGCCGAGGCACTCTTGACGCAGTTACGTTCTTTGCCTTTGGCTTCGTGTTAGCCTGCGTCGGCTCATCGTAGTAGTGGAGCTTCCGCGTGCACCAACGGGATTTCTCCGCCGCCGACTGCTTCAATTGCGAGAGCACCGACTAACAAAACCGCTGCAATATGCGTTGCAGAAAGCACGTGCTTTCGACGGGCGAATGTTGTGCCTTGGTGGAGCGAGAGCAGCGCCTGCGAGACAGAGGCCAGCGGGACGCACGCGTTTGCGGCTCAGGCTACGAACCTCTACCTCCCCTGTTGCTGAAGCGCAGTGTGTTTTATGTATGCACGAGCACAGGCGTCGGCTACCCATTTCAAGAAAGCGCACACCGTGCCGTTTCTCTCCTTAATTGACGACGCGTTGAAGAAGTGCATACCGGGTACCAGTGTTGATTATGAGCTTGTTGATATCATCCTTACGCGGGATTCACGATTCGCTGTGTCCAAATATATGTTCACACCGTCAGCTACCACAACAGTTTAATCATGATCATGGGCGTTAGTCGTCGCGATAGAGACATGCTGTCAACATGGGTGCATCCACGTCAAAACGGTGCTATAGCTGCCAAACACGAATAGACATTGTACAAGCTCTCATATATCACTACACAATAAGCACTACTACTGTGAAGACACGTTTCACTTTCGTGTTATACCGATTCCTATGACGGAGGGATCAGCCATGTTTTTAGAACAGCAGACAAGTATCCGGAACAGCGCGCGGAAAGATTGAAGGCACGGCGTCTCGTAACAACACTGGCCGTTGCGGTTTGTCAAAGAGAACTTCGCCATAATAGCGCCGCCTGTCTATGTCGCTGTCCGAGAAGTGCTTCTCGCAAACGTAGTCACGAGGCGTCAGCTGTCGGTCTGTTGGCGCGAGCCCACGCTTCCAACCTCACTGGGTCACTAGGAACTTCGAAGGTAATTACCTTCTCCTTGCAGGACGCGTACCCACTGCTGCAGTTCGGCGCAACACATTTCCGCCCCATCCTGAAGAAGCACTGGTCGAAATCTGCAAAGCACTCTCCTTTGTCGCGACGTAAAAGCGCGCGCAAACATCGAGGATTCGGCGCCGCCGGCGCAACGCGCGGAAGCCACTGAAAGCGCTAAAGAGAAAGAAACCAGCAAAAGCGAAGGGAACTTTCTGTCCCAAGGCCACCTAGGCATGCGCGCGCACAACATGCGAGCGAGGAGCGCGTGCATGCGGCGGCAGACGTCGTCTGCTCAGGGGCCACTACTAGAAGTTCGTTCCAAGCGCTGTACGGCCTATAATTCTGGCAGTATCGATTAGGAACTGCAGCTAAAATATCTGTCATATCTACCGATTGATGTTACAGACAGAAATTTTACAATGTACGAGGCGCTATCACGATTTTTATGCGTCGCGTCCATAGAAGAGCATGTAAAAGATGGCAACAGGCCGAAAGCGTCATCTGTCGTGCTTCGGCGTAACCGCATTCCGCCGTGACGCTATCGCGCCGCCCTCGCGCGCTGCCGCGGCCGAGAGATTCTCCTCCTCAAGTACTTCTTTCTCCGTGCCCCGGCCTCCCTGCTGCCAGCAGAAGAAAAAAAAAGAAAAAAGCGGTTTCGTGGTCAGCTGAAATGTGCGCCTGTGGAAAAGAACACGTGCTTCACTGCAACACAGCGGTGACACGCTGGCTGCATGACGCATGCTTCTCGCAACGTCAGTGCGTCATGATTTACCCATTCTTTCTGGGAAAGTAAAGAAATTAATAAAAGACGGGCTGATAGGCGTGCGCAGGGTTCCCCTTCGGAGGGGGGGGGGGGGGGCGAAAGCGGGCGAAGGTTCGTCGCAGCGCCCCCTTCCCTATATGGGGCAGACTTCGCGCCACCCCTCTTAAGTGACTAGGGGGGGGGGGGCACCCCTCCTGCGCACGCCTATGGACGGTCTGACGGAATTCGCGATGTATGCGAACCTCCGATTGGCAGTTGCTCCGACCATTTGCGCGCTTGCACTGCTGGCGGAGTACTTTCCTGCAACGCCTACTTCGAAAACTTCGATGATCATGTTTTCCAGCCAGAACACATTGCGAATGGTGGAAGTGGTGGAGGAACGGAGCTTTTTGCTAAGCCCACTTTCAAGTAAAAGTAAAAAAAAAAATTGTTGTAAGGCGCCATCTAGAAAGTGGTTTACTGAAAGAATCTTCTTTCAAATCAGTTCGTAATTGCATAATTTAGAAGGAATCAAACTTTCAGCGGATATAGCGTTCCTGTATATGGTCCTAAAGTCTCGAGATTTTTCCCTGTTCTCTCTAGGTAGAAGGAAAAAATCTAGGGACTTTAGTCCTACCCTTTCGAAGCATGCACAGGGACGCACACACTTTCTCTTCTCCGCGGCAACTGCTCGCGAACGATGTTCCTTTCCTGCTTTGTTTCCTGCTTTCCTTTTTGTTTTATTTTGGCACATTTCCGGTTACGGCATGGCGCTTTCCGCACTGTATGATGAACCGACGCATGTTTGCGTACCCTAAAGAGCGCAGCAGCCGACCTTCCGGTCACCGTCACGTGCGTTGAGACGTTGAGAGTCACGTGCTCACGTGACGTGAGCAGAAACGTCACGGATGACGTCATTGGTAGAGCGGCACGTCGCTGTCAACTCGGGCACTGGAAGCAGTGATGCTGGCAAAATAGTGAGAAACGCGAAGCGGCATGGCATAGGTTACTGGCCCCGCATCGACACAAGCCAATCGCAGAAAGGCTAAATAGCGGTACTTGTGTAACGCCAGTCAGTACCGTTTCATTGCACTTTTGGCGGTAGTATGACATCATCGTGACATTTCTGCTCGGGACTCTCCCGCGTGTGACTGTTAAGAGAATTTCTGCTGCTAACTGGCTGAAGCCACGTCGCATACCATGGTTAGTGACGTTTCAAGCAGTGCGTGTTGCGCAGACCATCGTGCGTCGACTCTGCAGCCCTAAGCTGGACTTCCTCAAAATTAAAGGGCACGCGGTCTTCATTGTGTTACAGTAGGCGCTCGTTAATTTAACAGCAGTTCCGTTTACTGAGAGATGGACAGGGGTGCAGAATGCAGGTACGAAACCAACCATATCAGAGGCAGCTGTTCCATTTGAGCAGAAGTTTCGTTTAAGGTATGCCTCTTCACTGAGAGTCTACTTATTTCGACTTTTTTGGCGCCACACAGGTGTTTCACACATGGCAGTTACGAGTGCCATCGCGTGATCTACTCGCTTCGTTTGTGATGTCCCGACTTGTCGAAGGGGCCCATTGATAGCGTGCATTTCAGTAACGCACAAACGCGGGAGTGCTGTTGCAGTGCAACCACAAATGCGAAACGAGGCCCAACAGTCTTTAGCGAAAGCAAGCGCGCTATTTATTTTATAGCCACCTTCGCGGCCCACAGTCGCTTCTATTCAAATATATCGTTCAGCGCCCCTCGCTTATCGCTATACGCTGACTCTGAATCGGAACCTATTGCTGGCGTCAGCAGCACTCGAAGAGCGCAGTCGTGGGAGTTCACGTGTCTTCTATATACGCACACTTTCTCTCTTGCGCCAGAGCCTCTTCTCAGCCTTCAGTGCTGAGAGCGCAGTGTAGCTCCATTGCCAGATCATTGCGACATTGGGTAGGGCTCGTACCGTACTAGCTGTCGTTACTCCTGATAAGATAAATAAGCGGTAATTCTTTTGCCACGTGCAAAGGGATGCATCGCGGGCGTTGACGAGCGAGCTGCTCGTGGTTCCACTTTCGAAAGCGATAAGGGAAATCACATTCCAGTGGCTGTGCATTTATATCTTCCCGTCTCGTAGCAAAAGCTGCATGGATGCGCGATAGACTGTCTTATGTCAGTTGCGACTCGCGAGTGGGTTTATCGTCGCCCTTCAGCTCCTCCGAGATACAGCAGGAAGTTGCAATTACCCTTGGCACGGTTCTAGCGCTCTTTCGACGTGCGCTGGCGGCGCGCTTTTCTTGCGCGGTGTTCCTGTTTGACTTGCGACTGTGCGCGTTCGTCATCCCCGCGTGTGTAAACAGAAGAACGCCGCGTCTCTGTGTGGCATCGCGTTCATCTAAACTAGCGTTGACATAAATATCGCTTCCCTTTCTCTATGCATTGTATGTCTTCGGTTGGCCGTTAGTTGCGGATTATTTCATACGATATAACGCAGCGGTATTGGAGAAGAATCGCAGTGGAAGGGTGAATGAATGAATGAAAATTTATTTGCTATATATACAACATGCTGTCATACAAGCTATGATATATATATATATAGCGTTGAGCGTGCCGTCTAAGAATATGTCCACTAGCTTTGTACCTGGGCTGTCCTTATATAAAGATATATTTATTTCCTCTATGTGTCTCCGCTGGCATCACCGTTTACGAGAACAATATGGGCAGCCTCCTGTCATTCATTCTGCAGAAACCGCGGATTTAGTTTCCTTTTAAACATGCTAGATTGGGCGTTTCAACCAATGAAGCGCATGCACAAGATCGCGATAATATTGACGATTGTTTCCTATCCGGATTTTCTCGCTGTTAATCACCGCTTATTGGCATTTTCAGGAGCCAGCCCACCGATCTACAGCGGATTTTTAAGGACGAATAAAGAATTTTAAAAGGGAAGCTGTAACGAATGAACACCTGAAAAGCGCATGCCCGTAGAGCTATTTAAAGGGGCTCTGCAACACTTTCCCAAGTAATCGTATGATGGATTTCCTAAAAGAGCGTATTGCCTCACGAATCGACCGCCGCCAAAATGTTTAGAATCCGTCAAGTACGAGCGGAGTTAGAGATTTGCCGCAGGCAATAAGATGCCTCCCTTCGTCAGCGCGTGTCATCACCTTGAGCATTTTATTTTCATTTTTTCTTCGAGCGCGCGGCTTACTTTACTACGAATTGAACGGCATGCCGTTTGGACTGTGTAATGCGCCCGCGACCTTTGAGCGCCTGATGGGTACCATTACCAAATATTAAGAGCGCATAAAATTTAGGAAAAGGGACGGAACAGAGACAAACAGATACGGTTCTGCGCAACTTGAAATGGCACACGTGCTTGTGCTACCTCGACAACGTCGTGGTTTTCGCTCCGTGTTCCTCCACCCATCTTCAACGCCTGAGGCATGTTTGACGCGTCCATGGTGATGACTGGACGGCGCGCACTCGTTTACACCGAAGGTGGAACGGCAAAGCGGGCTTTTCAAAGCTGCGAGTGCACGTACGTGTTCAGACCGCACGGCTCTCTTGGCTGCCCGCGCGGCCGAGGAGGCGGGGCATCTCGCGCTTTTGCGCATGTGTCGCTATCACGTGGCACTGCCTCTTCCAAAGATACACCAGTGCCACCGCCGCATAGCGTTCCGGTTGACTGCGGCAAAGCGGAGAGCTTCGGTGGGCGGAAAAAATTACACATCATCTCCCCCTACGGACAACCATGGTGGGATGCGAAAGCATCGCGGGGGGTGCGCATCGAGTTTCCGTTCCTTTATGTGAATTATGAGACGGTGGTTGTCGAGGCGTTTGAATTACCGCTTGCCGACGCCGACGTTTACGTTCGGCTTCTCGAGCCTTCCTCTGCTCCGCGGCGGTGGCGCTGCCGCTGCAACGACGTTGACGTTGTTCATGGCGTTTCGCACACCGTTACACACAGAGAGAATGACGGAAGCACAGCGAACGCGCGCTTTCGCAGCCTCGAGATTCTCTTGCCGGCGTTGCCGTTTACATTGAGCTTCGCGAGCGTCCATAGCGCCGTTGCGAAGGAGAGTGCAACGGTAGCGAGCGCGCAAGCGCACAGCTTTGGCGGAGAGAGAGAAACGGGAGAGGAGAAACTGAGCGGAGGCAGCGCTCACGCCACCTCCTCCACCCCACCTCCTCGCGCTCAGGCGAGGAGAAGGGGAAGAGTTGGCGCATGCGCAGTATGGGTGCGGATGCCGCAGAACGGACACTGCCCCGAGCATAAGATGCTTTCGCATCTAAAAAATCGGCCCCCGAGCGATCGGACTAGCCGCCTCGTTTTCCGCCCGCTTCAGCCGCCTGGCGAGGAGGTTTTCTCCTCTTTTCGCTGGCCCGCTTGCCCGCTTCGGCCGCTCCGCTTTCGGTGTGAACGAGCCTTGCTTGCCGCTGTTCGGGTTTCATTTGACGCCGACAGAACGCACCACACGCGCGCAAGCGTGCATTAACTCTCATAACCTGCTGCCGGCGATATCAAATTCGTATAATATATGTAACAGGATGTGAGCTTTAAATTGCTCACTTTATTTCGCGTGAGGATTATCCGACGATGTATTTAGATTTTGATGTAACGATAATATAACGATGTGTTCCAATCTTCGTAATGCAACTGGCACGCGTTCCTATCGCATGAAAGGAACTTGTAACGGGAACTCGTTTCAATATTCGGAAGGAACGAGGTTTCGTTCCTGTTTTAGAGGAACGTGTACAACACTGATTCGTACAAGCCGTTGGGCGTGGTAACGGCTGTCTTCGGTCGAGCGTCATCAGCCATGTGTCGGTGTCACCAGCATAGGTCGGCAAACTCACTCATGTGTTGTCTCACTGAGATCGGATCGTGAGTCTGTGTGAGTCCGGGGGAGTTTGAGCCCGAGTGAGTCTGGTTGAGGAACATTTTAGCGAGTCGGAGTTCGAGTGAGTCCGGTTGAGAAAAATATTGTTGAGTCCGAGTCCGAGTGAGCCCTAAGCGCAAAATATATTTCTTGAGTGTGTTGATTGGGCTCCACCTTTTAATGCCGACCGATGGTCCTATCTACTCATCTTCAGCATTACTATCAGCCTTACATCGGCTTACGTTTATACTCGAATCTATTCGCAGATAGTCCTCTATAGTCCTCCACTATAGTCCTCCATAAAGAAAGCGACAGAATCCCAATAAAGAAGGGCGTACGGCAGGGAGACACGATCTCTCCAATGCTATCCACCGCTTGTTTAGAGAAGGTTTTCAGGGCCCTAGATTGGTAAGAATTAGGAATAAGAGTTAATGGAGAGTATCTCAGTAACTTGCGATTCGCTGATGACATTGCATTGATGAGTAACGCGGGAGACGATTACTGAACTGGATACGGAAAGTAGAAGAGTAGGTCTGAAAATTAATATGCATAAAACTAAAGTAATGTGGAACAATCTTGGCAGAGAACAGCGCTTTGCGATAAGTGGCGAGACACTGAAAGTTGTAAAGACTTAGGACAGGTAGTAACCGCGGAGCCGAACCATGAGAGTGAAATAACTAGAAGAATAAGGATAGGATGGGGCTCATTCGGCAAGCATTATCAAATCATGAATGGTAGTCTACCACTATCCCTCAAGAGGAAGGTATATAACAGCTGCATCTTACCGATACTTACGGAGCAGAAACCTGGAGACTTATAAAGAGGGTTCAACTTAAATTGAGGACGACGCAGCGAGCGATGGAAAGGAAAATCATAGGTGTAACCTTAAAGGGGTCATGAAGCACCCCTTGGGCTTGTTGAAAAAACACAACCTGCGGAAAGCTGACACGGCTATGAACTGCTCTGCAAAATATTACAGTCGTGCGCGCCGCGTAAAGGCCACAAGCGGAGCGCGAAGTTGCCGTTTCCTCAGGCGCCCTCTTTTCAAACAGAGGCCGATTCTCACTCTCGTCGGTGGGCGGGGTGCCTGCACGTTGACGTTGCGGAGACATAGCATGCTTATTGGCCGATAGCCGGATGAGATGCGCTTCTTGCCACGGGGTGCCGCCACTTGCCCGCGCCGCACTCCTCAGTCTGCTAACTTTACACGGTAGCCGCACTCGCGCATGCGAATCACAGCGGGAGAGCGATCGCGTTTCATGACGCGCGCTGACGTAACTTCTTACCCCAGTGCCATCCCTCCCTGTCTAGCTTCCAGTGCGCTCGTCGGCACGAGAAAAGAGAGAACGCGCTGAGAGCGTGAGCCAAACCCCCGTAACTCCGCTGATTCTTGAGGGATTCGAGAAATTTTTGCGGCAATCGATTCGGGAGGCAGTAAACTCCGATACTAAGGTCATTAGATCATTACTTGGAAAAGTGGTTCATGACCCCTTTCAGAGACAGGAAGAGAGCAGAGTGGGTCAGGGAACAAACGGGGGTTAAGGATATCATAGTTGAAATCAAGAAGAAGAAATTAATGTGGGCCGGGCACGTAGCACGTCGGCAGGATAACCGGTGGTCATTAAGGGTAACTGACTGGATTCCAAGAGATGGCAAACGCGTGAGGGGGAGACAAAATTAGGTGGGTAGATGAGGTTAAGAAGTTTGTAGGTATAACGTGGCAGCAGAAAGCACAGGACCGGGTTGATTGGCGGAACATGGGAAGGCCTTTGCCCTGCAGTGGGCGTAGACAGGCTGATGATGATGATGATTCGCAGATATCTCAACGCACTAGCGTTCATGCGTTACCTCAATATTTATTGATCAGAGGTGTGAGTTAAAAGGGGAGGGGGACATGATCTCCCCGCCGCAAGCTCTTTCACACTAACTTCTTGATAAAAATATCTCGTGTGGATCGCGTGTTTCACAAAAATGTCCTTACTGGATTGAAACCACTGATAACTCGTATGTGAAGGTACAAGATCAAAAGGCGTATCGTAAAACACCGATTATGTGATATTGGCGTTAAAGAGCACTGACACCGTAATCTAAAAAGCTAATTTTACGCTGACGGACTCATGAGTGGACACACTCAGGATCTTTCTGACTCAAGTAAAGCCGTGATTCTAAGTCTGAGTGAGTCCGGCTGAGTAATATGTTGGTGAGTTTGAGTCCGAGTGCGTCCAGTTGAGAAAAATTTTAGTGAGTCTGAGTCTGAATGAGTGTGGTTGAGGAAAATTTTGACGAGTCTGAGTCCGAGTGAGCCTTCACACAGGCAGGCAGGAAGGCGGGCGGGCGGACGGGCAGTAAACTTTATTGATGTCCTGAAGTAGTCATCCCCCAGTTTTCATAGAGGAAAGACCGCCGGCCGCTCCATGCATGTCGGGACGGAAAGGCCATGCCTCACTGCCGCGTCGTGGGCCTTCTGAACTGCTTGAAGTTGATGGAACTAGTCGTTACTGACTCTTGATCAGCGAACAAAAAGTGCACAATGTATTTCTTGAGTGAGTCTGAGTGAGCTCCAATTTTCTTGCCGACCTATGCTTGCCGGTACCCTGAACGCAAATCGAGAGATGAAAAGAATTTTGCTCCTTGCAGGCTGTCAATGGTGTCGTCTGTTCGCGGTATTGGATAGACGTCCTTACAAGTGATCTTGTTGAGTTGTTGGTAGTCCACACAGAACCGTACAGAACCGTCCTTCTTCGCAACAAGAACGACAGGGGACGCCCAAGGGCTGTTTGAAGGTCGAACAACATCGTGTCGAAGCATGTCGTTGACTTGCTCGTTTATTACACGACGTTCTGTAGGAGCTACGCGATATGGACGTTGCCGCTATGGCGGTTTGGCGCCAGTGTCGATGCGATGCGTAACAGCGGACGTACGGCCAAGACAAGTTTCCGCGACATCGAAAGAAGAACGACATTCTTCTAACAGGCACAGGAGCTGGGTGCTGGTAAACATTTGTTAAAATGCTGTTTGCAGAGAAGTTGTTCGGGAAATCAGCCCGTAGTGGCTCAGCTCCCTTACAATACCAGGTGGAGTCCCTAATCAGGGACGCCACTGGTCGTGCCCGCTGTCCTGACACGCCGGACCATGGCTTGTTTGGCCGAAAGGTCCTGGCAGCCGAGCAGGGCCGCCTCCCAGTCCTCTGGGAACGCTGGACCGGTGTAAGGCTAGCAGCAGTGGAGGAACCAAATACATCAGCCGGTGATGAACGAGACGTGGAAACAGCACTGAGCGTACTGGAACTGGGACAGTACGGGTCATCGGGTGCGTCCATAACTTGTGCGTCTTCGATGGGTTCCACTTTGCCGAGACATTTCCCTGGCCGACAAGGCAGCGAGATCTGCGTCGCGTGATTGAGGGCGACGGGTCATCAACCGCCGCCGGCACAGCTCCTCGTAGCTTTGGCGCAGCGTTATTACCTCTGCAACAGTACGAGGGTTACTGAAAAGCAGCATGGTAAAGGCATCGTCGTCGATGCCTTTCATATCTTATCACTCCGACGTGGTCGCGTTGGCTCGAGGATGTCTTCTGTGTAACTTGTGAAAGATTCGCCGGCCTGTTGGGTACCTTCGTGTAAACGCTGTTCTCCTTGCAGATTGCAAACGGCAGGGCGGCCAGACGCGCCGATCATGGCGTTCTTGAAATCGGACTACGTCAGAAAGCCTAATGCGTGGTTGTTGTGCCACAGGATTGCCATACCCGCCAGGTAGAAGATTAAGTTGCTGAGTTTCCCTGTCCCATTTATTGGGTACGCTCACGCGCTCGTAAATCGCGAGCCAGTCATCTACGTCGGTGCTATCCGCGCCAGTGAAGACAGGTGGGTCGCGGAGACGAGGGAAAGCGGGAGACGAGGGACCCGCTTTAGCGTTCGCTTCTCTTCGCTACGACGCTTCCATACTAAGCTCATATTTGTTGACCGTCAATTCCTTATAAAATGCGGAAAAATTACTTAACCGAAAAAAATTACACTTAAGGAGCTTAGCCCCTAAAAAACGATGATTTTTAAGGATAGTCGAAGGTAATGGGGCGTTTTGTTCCATTCGCGATTTTTGTTCGTGCTGAAAACTTGTTTCCGACTGGGTTTATCTCGGCCTCAGCAAACTCGCGCACTTCATTTTAAATCGGAAAATAAGACTTACTCCATCTGTTAAAGACACTCCCTCTGTCCATCTGTGACACGGCAGCGCCACGCCCGACTAATTAAGGTGGCGTTTAACGTGGGAGACGTATGGCCAACTACGTATTACATAGTATAGTATGTCACGAATTATGGCTTGTGTCGACCAGGAGACTGCGACCTCGTGCGTGAAAGTTAAATCGCCATGACACGGTCACCCAGCAGTTTGCAGTTTTCAGCGAAAAATAGGACTGGAGGGACTATTATGCCTCTACGCATATGAAAAATGGACTGTAAAATAATATTTCAGATCAAAATAAGCCCTAGATGTCGCCGGCTATAAACCCCGCCCACCGCCGGTGACCGCCATTTTGCCACGGCGTATGTGACGTCATGTGCTGCACGGAGCGGAGCCGTTGTCTTCTACAAAAGTTTCAGCCGCTGCAAATCGTTCAGTTTCAGTGCCAAGCTAAAGGAAGCTAAAATATATCGATTTCACGCGCAGCTGACCACGGAACAATATCGTTCGCCGGAATGCAGACGCTCGCACAGCAAGCTGCTTGGTTACCTCGCGGCTCGCAAATGCGCCAGTGTTGCCTGACTCTATAAAGGCGGCTTACGTGTTTATAAAAATATTCAATTTATAAGTTAAGCGCTCGACCAAATGCGCTAAAATTTCGCCAGCTTACTTGTGAATGCACAAGGATTAACCAACCCAACATCACACAGATGACGATCGAAACGAGCCATGAGGGAGGCACTGTACGTTGACCTCCAGGCGAGCGAGTTATGGCAAAACAAAAAGACGCGCCCGTTTATCTTCCTATCGGTGTCCGCGAACGTGTATCCCACTTCACGCCGCGCAAGCATATGATCACCGTTCACCTAAGCGCGACATAGCACCCTCAATCATCTTGGACAACGCCGCACTTGACGTCGCAGTAACGGTTGGTAAATTTTTGGTCCAAGTCGGCCAGCCGCACTCAATATTTGTCGGTGATTGCGCGCCCGAAATTTTGTTTTTAATGTTCTTAGACGCCCGCGTTAGCATTTTTTAGCTATAGTAGATTCTTGTTGCTGGTTATTGCTGTTGTAATTTTGTGTCATTGTAATTGTCACGTACGTTAAGGTGCCAGCGTTCATGTACCTTTTGCTTCATCACCACCATCCTCCTACTCATCATCAACACCTTCTCTCTCCTCTTTTTTTCCACCCCTCCCCCTTCCCAAAGCTGAGTAGCATCATAGTCCCTCAATAGCTATTGAGTGTAGTCCCTCATAGTCCCTCAATAGAGTACCATCATAGTCTGTAGCATGGTCAGAAGATTGATTCAAGTCGACATCTTGGTTTTTCTGTCATAATAAATCTGTGACTTGGGACATTGGGACGGGGGGCGAACCCGCCAAGTGCCGGGGATTACCCGCATACGAGATTGACTGTCAAGCTACATCCGATCACGTATGCGAGAACGCTGGGGCACATGGAGGGCTCGGCGTCCCCCGCCCACAGATTAGCCCTGGTTCAAGCCTTGATCTCCTGTGCCGCCCGCTTTCAGGCACTCTGCTGAAGCCTTCTATCCTTTGCCGACAATATGTTTATTTTTGTATTTTAAATTACCGAGCAGGACGAGTCACGCAGCACAAGAAGGGGAAAAAATGGCTGCAGCTTAGCTCGGCTATATATACACTCTTTAAAAAAAGTTAGTAAAAAGGTAGTAACTGCAAGCACATAGGTAGTAACTGCAGCGGTTGCTAACTTTCTTGGACCGTTACTAACCTTTTGCTACCTGTTTCTATCCACGTTAGTAAACAGTTACCAGCGCAACCGTTACTAACTTTTTGCTACCTGTTTACTACCTACGTTAGCAGCTGCAACTGCAGCTGTTACTTTCTTGTACCGTTACTACCTTTTAGCTACCCGGCCGTTAACTACTTAATATAAAATTGTAGTTAATACCTATTGTATTAGCTTATAAATGGAATCGTCTCGACATGTCATTTTTAATTGGAAAATGGCCAAGAAAATCTCCATGGATCAAGAAAAAAAAAACAAATTTTCTTTTTAAAATCGCAACCGCAATTTCAAACCAATATTTTGCTATTGTGAAAACAGATGAGCAAAAGTTAATGAACTGTAAGCGAGTGCTGGGAGATGCTGTGTTTTTTTTGCTACGGTTGATTTAAAAGTCTTGTGCTACGTCCCGAAGCACATATAATGAGATAGTACGGTATAGTACTCTAGGTCCACATATTTGATAATTCATCCTGAAACACGTGTGCTCACCAGTACCACATGTGCATCTCTAAGGTAGGGGCTATAAATACACCTGGAGTCGCTTTAAAGGAACTGTCGCGTGGTGAACTTGTTACGTCGGTGTATTCTTCTCGTTCATGACACTCCACGCAAGATCACCCGAAGTTCATGTTTTAATGTGACCTTATTAATTTAACCGCTATTAACAGTGGGCAAATTATGTGGCAAAATGAACAGTTACTAACGCTTTTTTTTAACACGAAAGTGTTTTATGCCGGGGTCCACCAAGACTTTCATGACGTATTTCCGTCACGGAAGTACGTCAGCAAAATAAATGCCATCAAATGGCAAAGAAAAAAAAAATCTAAGAAAAATTCCATTGACGGGAATCGAATTCATGACCTCTCGGTCCGTGAACATGGCTGGCGGGCGTTTAGCCCACTGAGCTACCGCCAAGCACCTTACGGAGGCGACATGAACGCGCCTTTTATCTTTCACACTTGCCTCTCACAGTGACCTTGGATGGATAGACGCTATGAGCGTCCCCTTTAAAACGGGGCGATGACATCTGTGCCACCAGGCTCAAAAACAAACAAACAAAAAAAAAAAACACGCGCCGTTGCAACGACTGTCCCATTCGGCGCGTTTCGTCAACGTTTTATTACACTGTGAGGTGGCGGTTTTAGCGCAAGCCTCGCTCATAGCATCCATCCACTTACACAAATAGCTCTCCGACGCTCGCCTCGCTGTCGCACCGCGATGGCGGCTCGCTCTGTCTGAAGTAACGGCCTGGCTAGAGGGGAGACACGACGCACGTAGCGTTTCTCGTCGCATTTCACGACGCTTTAAAGGAGTGCATATCGAGCACTATTGTTTATTATGTGCTTGTTGATGCCATCTTTGCGCGGGATTCACCATATGCGGAGTCCACGCATATGTTAAGAACACTTCAGCTAACGCAAGGATTAAATCATGACCGTGGGCGTTTGTCGTCGGTACAGAGATGTGCCACTAGGCGTCAACGTGAGTGCGATGCGTCCAGATGAAGCGGTGCTATAGGCACCGTACACTGACCAGAGGGAGCTGCGTTGCTCGCACTGGCCCGTCCCAAGTTCGCTGGCATTGGCCGTTAGGGGCACGCAGAAAACAGACGCGCGAACGCGTCCCCCGTGTATCCCGGCCGCAGTCCGCCCACTCATTCAGAGAGGGAGACGCGCACATCGCGTTCCATCTTGAGCAACCCCGTCTCATTATTGCGTTTTTTGTCCGCTAGGTTTTGCGTTCTGGCGCTGCAGTCGCACTGGGAAACTCGACTGTACGGTGCCTATATCCGCCAAACGACAGTCGACATTGTACAAGCTCTCATATACCAATGCACTATAAACAATAAACTACTTCTTTGACGACACGTTTCACTTTCGTGTTATACTGATTCCTATGACGGAGGGATCAACCAACCATCTTTTTTTTCTTACAGCCTTTATTTTACTACCTGTGGTTAGTAACGGCTAGGGTAGTAACAGCTACTAATTGCTGTTAGTAGCGGCAAAGGTAGTAACAGTTACCACCCTTGCCGTTGCTAACTGCACTTACTAACAGGGTAGTAACATGTGACAAGCCGTTACTACCCAAAAGTTAGCAAGTACCAACACCTCTTTTTTTTTTTTAAGGGTGTAGGCCCGGTTATGCAAGCGAAAGCTTGTTGACTTGGTTATGCTTGTTTACCCTCGTAGCCGAAGCACAGTTTGCCAACCGAGCGTTATGGCTAGTCGAACGCTCCCTACTGCGGCACTCGTTACCATCGTTTCGTCAGTTTCCGAAGCCGTCGACGCGAGAAACGCCAGGCTAGGGAGCCTACATGTGCGCGCCTCGGAGGCACGGGCTCCCTACGCCAGGCCCCTAAACCACCAACAGACGCTCGTGCTCGCGTGCTCCATTGCTGGCAGATGCGCACGCTCCTTGCTGAGGAAGGGCATTCGCAGAGACAGACTACAAGGGAAAAATCTAGGGACTTTAGACAGACGAGCCGACGAACGCGTTCGCTATAGTTAGGCTCGTGCACAACTGCAACGCCACGACTAAATTTCGCGCGGCTTGTCACGGGATATGCGTTCTTCGCTTCAAGGCCACGCGGAGATACGCAGCTATATAATTCTAGTACGCTATATACACAGCGAAGCTATCTTGACTAGGCCAGTAAAGCTTTCGCTTTAAAAAATGTGCACGCATAGAGAAGCAAGAGGGGGCAGGGAATTGGCAGTTCGAAAAGACCAAAAATAGCCAAGAAATTAGAAAAACTAGCCAAAAAGTACCCATCTTGAGCCAAGGACGGTAAAGTAGCCAGAAATAGCCACGCGTGTGTGAGGAAAACTGCGACGCCTTTTTTTAAATGACTAAATGCAGCAAGAACCCTTCAAAATCATATTTGCTGAGGTGTTGGCATAAATTGACTTTAGCCCCGCCACGGTGGTCTAGTGGTTATGGCGCTCGACTGCTGACCCGAAGGTCGCGGGATCGAATCCCGGCCGCGGCGGCTGCATTTTCGATGGAGGCGAAAATGTCGGAGGCCCGTGTACTTAGATTTAGGTGCACGTTAAAGAACCCCAGGTGGTCGAAATTTCCGGAGCCCTCCACTACGGCGTCTCTCATAATCATATCGTGGTTTTGGGACGTTAAACCCCAGATATTATTATTATTATTATATAAATTGACTTTAGCAGTCAGATGCAGGATGACAAAGTTTCTCGAGCTGTTACAAAAGTGAGGCTGTTCACGTACATTGCGTGACTTTTCGTAAAAGGACCAGAAGTATACCAGCCTTGTGGCGACAAGAAAAATGAGTACTGCATAATTGTGCTCAAAATCACGGTTGCCGTGACTAAACCATAAATTGCCGTCACTTTTCGCAATCGTTTCTCGCGTCATGAGGAAATCCGAGCGGTTAATACTCCTGACTCGCAGTACGCGTACCTAATTATAAGAAATAATATAACAAAAACAGTTCGTCACGTATTCGATTTCTGATGATGAGTGCTGAGCGTCCTGGATAGGGAGCGTTTCCGAATGTCCTGTTCACTTCTTACAACCTAAAGTCGCTTTCATCAATAGGCGGTCTGCAGAATGAGCCCCCATGCAACGTATTTCCCCCGAGTCCCGGCCACGGATAAGTATTTGCTTTTGTGTAATATGTGCGCCAAATTCAATTTTGGGAGCAGAAAAACGCGCCCTTGATCGCCATATTTTGACACCGTATATTCGATCACCAGCGGCTGCGACGTCGCATGATATTGGTAATTTGGTTCAAATCGAGGGAACAAGAAAGTAGTCAAGTAGTCAAGACGTTTTCTGCCGCCACTAGTCTGAAAACTGTAGCCAAATTGGCGCAAAGCACCCAAACCTGGCAACCCTGTGACACCGTATCATCGTGTACGAGCCACAGCATTAATTGTATGGACAAGAACAACGTAAAAAATTTCATTACTATATTTCCTTCATTACTATATTTGCTGATAACTTGAGCCTCTACGTTTCCCTGCATTACACGCTATCACCCTGCTATTAACTGCCGGATGCGTCTCCCATAGCCCGAGTCCTGAGTCACCTTGGCACGTTAAACCCCGTAAACCAAACCGGCTATTAACCAGACCTATTAACCGCCTATCCCATGCAATGGTTAAGCGAAATTGGAGAATAAATAAAGAGGACTGTTATTTCCCTGTGCGATAACGAGCAAGCAAAAGCAAGCATTCTCGGCCCACTGCCAAGCACGCTGCCTTATCGGAGTTGCCGAGACTGACGCGACACTGCAAGGTCAAACTCAATATTTCGCCTAATGGAAAGTGTGTCCTAAAAGGTGTTCGTGTGTGAAAATGCTTCTTTATGATTCGGCTACGGAGATCGCTTTCCGCGCACGCCGCCTTCTTTGGTTGATCGATGGTTCAGCTTGTTTTAAATGCGGCTATACTGCACGACCGCCAATGCGATCGCATATCGAGCATGTTTTGCCACTGGCCTCAGGAGCACGGAACTAAGGGACACTCCCTCTGGGACAAGGTTCGCCTCTAAACCATTTTTCAATAAACTTTGTTACTGTACTACTACTACTGCTGCTATAGTCGGGTGCAACCTGAGAATAAACAGTGTCCCACCCCGAGAAAACTCGCATAGATCCAACCACATTTGCTCATTTCCTTGACGTTAAGCACTTCTTGCACGTATTAGGTAGTTGGTGTACCCATACATACGCATCTTCGTGTCGCTGGTTGTAAGTCGAAAACTTGAACCTCTTGGCAAAAATTTGATCAGAGATTCTGACATCACTGCTTAACCAGAGATCATACTTTGAAGGGACACTAAAGAGAAACAATGAATTGCTTTAGACTGATAAAGTGTGCTCGGAGAAGTCTTGTGTAGTTTATTTCACCACCATAGGTTTATTATTAGAGGAGAAAACCAAGTTCAAAGTTTCATTTTAAAATTTCGCGCCGAACTTTGTAATTCGTGACGTAAAACATTTGGCGCCACTGGCCCGACGAAATTTTCACAAACTCGTTATGTCAAGTCTCTGGGCCCCTCAGAGGACAATGTACTTCGATGTAACTGGTTAGGAACTACGCAGGCCCAAGTAGGCGCCGTCAAATATACGTGACGTCACGGCAAATGATGCGGGAATTCCAAGGTGGCGTCGCCACCTGTATTTTCTTCTTGCGCGTTTTCTCGCTTATTAAGCGTCTTCTCGCAGGAAGCGTGGTGTTTTTGGTATCGTGGAGGACTACTTTAGTAATGCGAGAAAAATCGTTTTGCTCTTTAGTGTCCCTTTAAGTAGGAACGACGAACCTTTTGCTTTATAGCACAGAGAAGTATTTATAGCTCGAAAGGAAACCAGCTTGCACGACTCTCTTACATAGCTGATTATATATTCTTATAGGTTGTAACCGACTGTAGAGTGCTCGAGTGCGCGTGTTTCCAGGCGCCTGTAGAGTGTTTGAAGCTCAGCCCGAGGCGCGCGACGTGGCGCGCATGCAGGCGTCTCGATCGTCTCGGAGCCTTGAGACGCGCGCAGCGATCGCAGACGAGGCGGCGGCGACGACGTCCCTTGAATGCCAAACCGTCTCGCCAGCCCGCCGTGCCCCATTAAGGGGTGTACTCTATATGCCCCCGTCCTCTGTGGCGACGTGTAAACAATTTAGCGTGTAATGATTTGCCATCGCGAGACATCCATATGTGGCGCGGGCGCGACCCCTCGAGGATGCCTCGGCGGCCTGGGCCGCTGCCTCGTGCCGTCGTCGAAGGCGTTCCCTTTCGAAGCAGCACATTATATCGCATGGCGCAAATCGTGGAAGTTGTACAGAGTATACGGAGAGCAACCGGACAGAATCGGCGACGGCGGATCGCTTGTTTGTTTTTCCTTTTCTTTTTTTCCTCGTTGGAGAAAAGTTTGTTCCATCAACAAGGAACAACAACCTTGAAATTATCAGCGGGGTGGTGATGACCTCCCCTCCCCCTTCACCCTTTATTTTTGCCGTAGAATGTGCATCGCGTGAGCCAGCAAAACGACCTCTATTTCGAAGAAGGAGCGCGTCGTTTGGACGGGCGTTACAGGCGGTACGTAATGCTAGGTGCAACGCAGTACAGCGCCCACTGGAGAATGTAACACGCGCGTCTGTTAATGATGTCTGAATTGTCGGTTAGACTTCATTCTGTATCGAATGTTTGTACGAAGCATGTGCCATTTCGCTGTGTGTGATACACACAAGCGTGCGTGTACTGCGAGCCGTTTTAATGCGGGCGCGAGTCGATCCTGCCCCTAAAAACTGCTGCACGGTGACGTGACGCGTGCTTCGCAAGAAAATGACACAAAGCTGAAGACTACGAATACGTTACTTTCGTCCCTACATTTATTTCACGTTGACAATGCCCAATATATTTAAATATGCGTTGGCCAATGTATTTGAGGTATACAATGATATATTTCGGATGAATATTTTGTCAACTCTGGTGGCTATTTAATGGGCTTCGAAATCTACGAACTTTCACGGCGAAACTGTCCCAGTCCAAAATAAAGTGAAATGATGATGATGATAATGCTCGAAATGATGCTGATTATGATTTCTTTTTGTACCGAAAATCGTCATAACCGTCTTACATGTTGGCTGTCCCGAGAGTTTTCACGACGTAAAACTGAATTTTTTTTTTCTCCCCCCCCCCCCCTACATTTCTCGTTATGCGGCTGCGTACGGCCATGAATCAGGCGGGCAACCCTGCGGTGCGCATGATTTGAGAACATGCGTGGATTTGTCTGCTTGTGCAACTCCCATTTCAATGTGTATATATACTCTTCGAGAATGCGAAATGGAGAGCACGAAAACATTCTTTTTACGACGATGCAACAATAGAGGGGTGATTGCGAAGGCGAAAAAAAAAAGAAAGAAAATTCCGACATTGTTAAGAGAACGTCGATGCTCATTATTTAGAAGAAAAAAAGAACATGGCTAAGGAATATTAGCGATGTAGAGTTAACGACTGGGCCTCCGGGTGTCAAGGACATGCACGGTTTTTTTTTTCCTTCTTCTCTCTTTTTACTCCGCGAAACATTATAATGATTTAGAAAACTGAGTTCGTATTACGTTATGTGTAGATTTAGCGCCCCGAGTGCACATTTTAAATCGGTTCTCCTTGGCAAAGAAGATTGTGTATATGTTAATGATATTCGTCACGGAGAGACACAAGTAGTTACATCTGGATTTACACAAATGCATTTTCTTATTACCTCGGTCATAATTTGTTTCTAAACATTGGGCAAATTCATGGCCGTTGATGATACTGCCTGTGGCGCGGGATTCACTGCGCCAGCCATTCTGGGTGTTTATTCCGAGAAAAAAGGCTCTCATGGATGTCGGTCAAGGAACTGGCGTCCTTGTCGTTCTGTTAAGTATCTCGCGCGGTAAATGGCCGAAAGCTTCGTTGATGTTATTCATAAAACATTTATACCTCATGCCTCATTATGGGGGATTTTGTTGTTTTTGTGGTTGTTGTCACGGAGAGGGATTTGCAAGTTGGAAATTGCAAATTAGGTAAAATCATGTTGCGCAGGAACAATTCGAAGTTGTTTACAGATTACCTGTAAGTAACGATAACTGTATTCCTTAAACTTGCACTTTTTTTTCTTCTTCTTTTATTCCAAGTTACGATTTCGTTTAATTCTGTGTCACAGCTGTAAATCGAAATTACAATACCCCCGTTACTTCACCGTCTATACCTGCCGCCCATGTGGTGGTTTGCGTGTTCGTGGTTAATACGACAATGAGCCGGTATGTGTGTTTATAACGTAACTTCCGCAGAAATGAGGCGAAAATATCGCGATTATAATTGTTCTTCTTTTTATTTTTACTTTTCGTATAAACTGGTCCTAAACTTGCACAATAGTCCCAATGTTTTTATGCGAAATCGATTTCTACTCTGGGGTTGATCCAGAATATCGATGGGGACGGGGGGCGCGGGGTGCTGAGTGTTTTTAATGTGGGAGGGGCCGGTGGATTGGTCTGGATTCTTTTCTTTATTATTTTTACATCTAGGCTGTTTAAACTGTCGGTAATTTGTGCTCTGTCGTAAAAAACTAGCATCATCATGAACCGGCACGTGCTCTCTTCGTTCTACTTACAGTGACGCTGTTTAAACTATCGGTAAATTGTGCCTCGTCGTGCGAAACTCCTCAGGTGGGTATGCGCCACAAGATTTGGGCAAGCCTTACTACCGTGTACAGCAGATGCGAGTGTCAAACGAAAAGGAACACGCGAATAAGAGAGAAAGAAAGAGATCGAAAATATATAGAAAGAAAGAGGAAGAGAAAAATAGAGGGCAATAAAGGGAATGAAGACATAAAAAGATAAAGAGGCAGAAAAACATAGGCAGAGGAAGAGATAAAAACTGACAAAAAAGAGATAGAAAAACATAGAGCAAGATAGAAAGAGAAAGAAACAGAGAAATAAAGAGAAACAAAGAGCAAGAAGCAGAGGAAGAGAGAAGAAAGAAGTAGAAGGAAACAGATACAAAAAGAGACACAAGAAACAGAGAGAAACAGAAAGAAAAAAAATCCACAGCATATGCACGGGCTGAATGATGATGAGTGGGGCGAAGCTCCGGAGGGAATCATCGGTAAACCGTGAATACTCCGAGTGAAAGTGAAAGCGCTCCAACAGCGAGCGGATTTTATTACAACGGTCCCCCTAGCGTACTTCGCCGCACTAAATCGAACGATTGCCTTCTACCAATGACACGCGCCATATGTGAATCTTCCGTGAATTTCTGCCCAGTAAATAATCAACGACGTGAGATCGGGCGCGTTTATACTAAAGGGTCGATGAGAGTACCAATCGGCGCTCGCCTGTTGCCGATCGGGCGAGGTGGCTACATACATACTACTACAGAGGAGGGAACGACCCACACCCTAAGGAGCTTCGCCCCTAAAAAATATACACAAGGAAGGCCACCCAGCTGCGCTCTTCCTTCAGGCTTGGCAGCACTAATGCGAATCTGCCATGATTTTTTTTTATAGGAGGGGGAGGGGGGTCCAAAATTTTCTTGGAGAATGTTAGGTGGGCGTGGCTGGGAGGAGGGGGCGTATAAATCCCTGCTTCTACCACCAACGCTATAACTCCTCTTTAAATCCAGCGAAACGTATCGCTTGATCGTGCTGACATTTTAACTTCCACGTGTACGGCTTGACTGATCTTTTGTTTTTAACGGCGGTGCTGTTTGAGGTCGAGGTTATTCTCCGGCGAGCGTTCAGCGGGTATGCGCCACAGGAATAGGACAAGCGCCATTACTCATCTCTGTTCTACTAAAAACGAAGGAGTCCGCGGGCGAAAGCGTGTGTGCCGCGGGGAGAGAAAGAAAGACATTGTGGAAGTCATTTGGTTGGGGGAGCAAGAGGAAAATGCGTATGACCTCGTCTGTACCGATGCAGACAATGCCTATACCCATAGGTCGGCAAACTCACTCATGAGTCGATTCACTCAGACTCACTCAGAATGAGATCGAGCCGTGAGCCCGAGTCTGAGTGAGTCCGGTTGAGAAAAATTTTGATGAGTCCGAGTCCGAGTGAGTCCGGTTCAGGAAAATTTTGGTGAGTGTGAGTCCGAGTGAGCCCCAAGAGGAGTTGAGTTGAATAAACTTTATTTGCCCAACGGTTCATATTGTGCCCGGGGCTAGGCTGCCAGGGATCCGCCATTTGAGGAACATCTTTCGAGGTCCTTGGCGACGGCCCTGGCCCGCTGGACGGCCCACTCCTGGTCTTCGGGGGCCTCGCTGAGAAGGGCGGTTCGCCATCGCTCAGCAAGGCGCCCCGCTTCAGAGGGTCCTTCAGGTGTCCTCGTCCTTCCTCGTAGTGTATCTTCATTTCTTTCGCATTCCCAAAGTACATGGGCCATAAAGGAAAATACATTATTTGAGTGAGTCCGTGTGAGTTCCACTTATTTTGCCGACCTATGTGCCTACCAGTGTTTGTAACAGCTGTTTATAACCAGCCTTCGCGAAGTTAAGACAGTGAAGCTGCTTCCTTTTTTTTTTTGTACTTTACTAAAGTTTTTAAAGAAAGTTTTCTTATACTCCATATTTAATCCTTGTTCGCGCTTCGCTTAATTTTCTACCTTTGTGAATTGTGTGCGCCTTATAGTGCTCCGTGTTTTCGGACTTTATTTTTCTTGAAATTCGGAGGGTGTTTTTCGGAGTTTATTTTCTTGACGGAAATTCGTCCTTTATCGGAGTTTATTTCTCGTAAATCCCCAATTCTCCCAAATTCGAACTTTAATTCAGCATTATTCTCAGTGCTCCAAAATACATGAAATGATATCTGACCACGAGAACATCAGAACACATGAAGCGTATATTAGTTGTCTGGAAGGTTTGAACGCACAGACACATAAACACAGGAACATATGCTTGGGTGCGAAACACCTACGCTTGTGCCTATATTATAGCCTTAAAGCTTGTTGTAATCGACGCAAGCATACTTTACGAGGCTGCTGTCACATGGAAGCGCGTCCCCTTTCGACTGATGATTCTCCACTATGAAAATGCCCTTTCAACGTTCGCGCTAGAAACAGAGAGAGCCAGAAGACTCAGCGCGCATGCAGCGATGAAGCACTGCCCATTGGACAGTGTGAAGTCTCCGGAACGACAGGGGTTCAACAATGTTACAGATTTCATAGCTCTGATAGTTCGAAAAATAACCCATGAGCTGGCTCATATCGCGAGTTTCAAGAAACACTAACTGAAAAATCGGCGCTTAAGTTTCGAACGCGCGGCCTTGTTCTTGCTTCACATTTGGATTCACATTTTGAGCATTGTACCAAAACGATGCACTGGTGTAATGGAGTGCATTGCAAAGGTTCCTCTGAACTGTCTGTATCCACTTTTCAGCTACAGCAGCGTAGTATCCACGAAGGTCTGCGTCAGTCGTTGAGCGGTCATTCTCGCAATCTTTCGATAAAGATCTTTCACAAACATACCCTTTCGATAAAAAACGAAACAGGGTCATGTTGCCCGTTAAAACCGGAGTTTATCGGATAAATCAGAATTGTCAAAAATTTTACCGGCGAGTGTTTATCGGATTGTTTTCGGATTAATCCGAAAACACGGAGCCCTAACCATAACCGAGGCTTAATTAAGGGCACTAAGGTTGAAGCACTGTTGACAGATAGATTATTCTTTGATAACTCGTACTTTTATTATTGAAATAGGAAACGTATAGGTCAAAGTCACGTTCCTCGGATGTTTAATGAAAATAACCGAATTGAAGGGACACTATACAGTGTAATTAACGATATTAGAGTTCTAAGAGCATAAATTATCCATTTAAACCAATTCTTTGTCTCACTATAATGGTTCATTAATAGGGGAGAAAATCAGGCAAGAGTTTCATTTTAAGTTTCGCGCCGAAATCACCCCACGTGACATCACAGATTTTAAAGTGTATTTTTCGTTTTTGGGCGACATTGGCTCAACGAAATTTCCTGAAACTGTATGTTCAGTCTATGGCCCCCTCAGACAGTGGCGGATCCAGAGAGGGGGGGGGGCGGTTGGGGCGACCCCCCCCCCCCAAAGCCTGTGTCAGCCCCCCCCCCCCCTCTTTCTTCAGTGCCTGTCGTCCACCTCCTTTGTCAGGTTGCTTCGGCTATACCACTGCCCAATAGGGAGAAGGAGAACCTTGTCCCCGCGCCCTGTACCTCTCTCCACTTCCCCCCCCCCCCACCCCCACCCCAAATTAGGCACCTGGATCCCCGTCGGCCCACAGAGGACAATGTACTGCATTTTTACTGATTAGGAACTACGTAGGGCCTACTAGATGTCACCCAAAGCTATGCGTCACGACGTTTAGTGCGGGAATTTTAAAGTGGCGTCGCCACCCGCATTTTCTTTTTGCGCGCTTTCTCGCTTGCCAAGCGCGTTCTCGCGGTAAGCGTGCTGATATTGGAATAGTGAGAGTAATTTACTAATATGAGAAAAATTGTTTTCCCCTTTAGTGTCCCTTTAAGGTACCTTCGCCTCACTAAACAGAACGGCCAGATTGTCGAAGGTTGACTGCCCTATGGAGCATATAGAGACCGTAGGGCGGCCGTGTTTCGCGCAATTCTACCGCTTCCGTCGAAGCGGCGTGCCATCCGCTGTCAATATCGGGGAACCTCGCATCGTTGCGGGCGCTCGGGAGATTCGCCATGTGACGCGCGTGTACTGCGAACGCACGGGGGTGAGTCCGCGGGACCGCACGTCGAAAGGTCATCGACTCTATACAGGCCCGGCGCCGAGCGATGTTGATTCACTGTTCCGCTCCCATTATTGAAACAAAAGATACATCGCCCGCCTCGCTGATATAATGACCGAATCGTTTTCAGCTTTATATATATATATATATATATATATATATATATGGGTGATTCCACGTAAGATCGAACAAACGATGGCTGGTCGACCTCTCAAATTTATTTCAAAATTTTATATATTATTGCCTGATGAGTGGAAAGAAGGGATCCGCAATTTGTTTTCCCGCCAAAAAATTTTTCGAACCACAGGAAATCAATAATGACGAAGAGGTGGAGTGGAGCGCTCATCCGCTCTGCTGTTTTGGCCAAATTTCGTTATGAATTGAACAAAATATATTAAAGTTAGGTAGCTGAAATTTATTTACCTAAATATATGCATGTTTTTGCTTCTGCTCAGGTATTTTTAGTTTTTATGTGTAGTGTAGATGTTTTTATAAAAAACCTCAAAAATGGCCCAATCGGCAAAATTTTCTTTACTTTGAAGGTCTTTATCTCAAAAAAGCCTTGTAGCAGAGCGACAAAAATTCTGCAGTACGTTCTTCGCATGCTTATCTACCAAACTGCCAAATCTTGTATTTATATAACTTTTCAGTAAAGAGATATGATCGGGCTAAGTTCAAGAAAACACCGAACAATGGAAATTTCTGACGACAATAAAAAAAAAACCCATTTTTAAAATTTCTTAAACTTTGTCCACTTATTCTCCTCCCCATCAGCTTTCACAATCATTAAAAACATGTTGCATAATGTCGTTGCACTAATAGTTACGGCCCCTCCAATGAGACCCTTAGGCAAGGATGGGCAATTCCGACTTCTTGCCCAGCAAGTGTATAAACCAGGCAGGATTGAATTTCTTTTTATTAAAAGGCCAGCAGGTACCTAAAAAGGTGTCGCCGGCACTGAAGACGTTAATTTTGAAATATTTTGGTCACTGCAGGGGCCACGAGCGCGGAGCTACCGAGTAGGCGCGCACGCACCCGAGATGCTCGTTGTAAGATACGGCGCAGTAAGAGCTCGTTCTCGCGTCCTCAGACCGATTGAGTTCGAAACAGCAACACCTCTCGGGTGACTTGAACGCACGTGCACCGGTAGTCGCAGTGATCTGGTTAATTGCGTCGATTCCTTTTTCAGGGGGCATAACAATGTCATCGTTAAACTGTGCGTTCCGTGAAGATCTTTCATTGCAGTGGTAGCAAAAGCACGCGTAGCACAAGTAGTCCGTCTCACTGACAGTAACTGATCTTTCGGGCGTTAAACGTTCCTTCAAAGCATTTATGTCTAGGTCGGTAACTCTGCGAAATTTTGGTTTCTTTGCAATAATTAAAGGAGTACTGACACGATTTTGAGACATCGCAAAATGGACATTTTTTGCTTCGTTGGTGTGCATGTGTCCACGCTGTCCACACACTGGAGTCGGAGAACACGTATAAAATATTTAATTTGACTTTGAAGTTTTCGTCGCTGAGCATTTGCAAGCCAGCCACACTGCAAGGACATGATCCCGACAAGTCAAGACAGTTCCTCCGAGTTCGCGAGTTCTGCGTCCTGCATGCAGCCTAAATCGTAGAAATCACTGTCAGGGTCACTGGACGACAATTCACTCATCGTTGTCTATTGCACCACGAGCAGATGACGGATTTCCCGCTAGTACATCGCGAATTTCTGTATCTCCGTGACGACACACTGCTATGAAACGACACTGAGAAGCCACCCCCTCGATATCGAAACCAAAAGTGTCTTTTTAAGGTGGCGCTAATTAAAATATATAGGATGCATTCCCAGGCACCACAATAGTCGTTTTAGGTTTCTCGACACCAGTATTTTTATTTAGAGCAACAATCCGAAATTTTTTAAAATTCGTGTCAGTACTCCTTTAAGCTTCTTGTGCTTCGAAAGTTAGTCTCCACAATAGACTCATTCAGAGCTATACTTTCTCGTCATGAGACGCACAGGAGGAGTAGAGTAAGAGCAAAGCACAAGAACTATCCGCGCCGAATGAAGTGTGAACAGCGCACCGAACGCGAGGCCAGTTCACGCCGTCTGCTGCCGACACCTAATATAGACAAGCGCATCCGGTTACCGATAGTTTTGCTTTTCTTTCCTTTGACAATCCATATTTTGCTTTGCCACTGGAGCGCCACGTTCATGCTTTCCACTGATCGCAAATGGCGCAGCGCAGTTTCTGTGGCAGCAGCGTGCGGGAAGCGAGCGCTCATAGCTCCCTTATAGAGTTTTCATCTTGCTTCCATCTCCGCCGTGTTATCAGCGCCTAGCTGAGATGCGAGCAGAGGGCGGATAGAATAGCGAAGGTCCAGTGCACGTGCGTTCAAGTCACCCGAGAGGTGTTGCTGTTTCGAACTCAATCGGTCTGAGGACGCGAGAACGAGCTCTCACTGCGCCGTCTCTTACAACGAACATCTCGGGTACGCGCGCGCCTACTCGGTAGCTCCGCGCTCGTGGCCGCTGCAGTGACCAAAATATTTCAAAATTAACGTCTTCAGTGCCGGCGACACCTTTTTAGGTACCTGCTGGCCTTTTAATAAAAAGAAATTCAATCTTGCCTGCATTTTATACACTTGCTGTGCAAGAAGTCGGAATTGCCCATCCTTGCCTAAGGGTCTCATTGGAGGGGCCGTAACTATTAGTGAAACGACATTATGCAACATGTTTTTAATGATTGTGAAAGCTGATGTGGAGGAGAATAAGTGGACAAAGTTTAAGAAATTTAAAAAAATTGGTTTTTTTTTTTAATTGTCGTCAGAAGTTTCCATTGTTCGGTGTTTTCTTGAACTTAGCCCGATCATATCTCTTTACTGAAAAGTTATATAAACACAAGATTTGGCAGTTTGGTAGATAAGCATGCGAAGAACGTAATGCAGAATTTTTGTCGCTCTGCTACAAGGCTTTTTTGAGATAAAGACCTTCAAAGTAAAGAAAATTTTGCCGATTGGGCCATTTTTGAGGTTTTTTATAAAAACATCTACACTACACATAAAAACTAAAAATACCTGAGCAGAAGCAAAAACATGCATATATTTAGGTAAATAAATTTCAGCTACCTAACTTTAATATATTTTGTGCAATTCATAACGAAAGTTCGCCAAAACAGCAGAGCGGATGAGCGCTCCACTCCACCTCTTCGTCATTATTGATTTCCTGTGGTTCGAAAAAATTTTGGCGGCAAAACGAATTGCGGATCTCTTCTTTCCACTCATCAGGCAATAATATATAAAATCTTGAAATAAATTGGAGAGGTCGACCAGCCATCGTTTGTTCGATCTTACGTGGAATCACCCATATATATATATATATATATATAGATATATATATATGCTTCCTCGTGATTGGATTGTTCTCCCATTCTCATTTCAAAGCGCATGTTATAACAGCTGAAAATTGAACTGTGATTAATTTTATTCGGTCAGCAATTTCAGCCTGAAAAGGAATTGGTACGGTTTTTCGTGCGCTTCGTGTATAGCGGTTTTTAAAGCGTATTCCCGAGTGATTACTTTATTTGCTTACGCTCGGATACGTATACATAGCAGTCTCGTAGAGGTTCTTGTGTCAAGGTGCGTGACTGGTAGGTAGCCAGCTGTCTTTTTGATAAGGAAGGAATAGCCCAGTTACTCTTATCAGCTCACCCCGCCTACTGGAACTCGGAGATCCGGTTGTGTAAGCCCGTCAGCTCTTTTCACCTTCGTCAGACTCCTTATCTCGGGTATAGCTTTATTTGCCGGCATTCTGCGTGAAACCGCTTATCGTGAGTTTTATGGCGCTATGTCAATTGCGCGCATACCGTCGCGCTTGTATGCTAATGGTTGTCGACAGAAGCAGTTTTTGTTTTTGTAAGGTTTTCTCCGCTATGCGCAACTGTATCTGGCGAGCGCGGCCGCGAAGTCTGCTTGTTGATCCATTGATATCCATTGATCGACTACTGTCGCGCGTTATCTGCTTCTCTAATCGTATGCATAGTTCTTCGAAAATCCCCAAGGACCACTTGTATGTAAACCGCGACTTGTACACGGTTAGCCAAAAATTGTGAGAATCAAGAGTTTTCTCATCGACTCTGTTTAACAAGTGACATCGCTTAGCGACACACATGCTAGCTAAGATATAGAGCTGTTGTTTCTATCCATTGCGTGTTTAAGTGAGGCCCGCTGTTGTCCAGGGAAAGGGTGAATTACGCCGATATATAATCAGGGGTTAATTTTTTACTGATAAAGAATAAGTGCTACTGAGATAGAAAAGTATTCGTTAGAATGATATAGTATAGCACTTGTAGCGAAGAGGAACGAACGCTATAGTGGGTCACCCTCTCCAGTGACACCCAGTGGGTCTATATCTCTACCGTGCATTCATTGCTTGTGGACGTCGCTCACGCTTGGGGTCCGTGAACTGAGCCGTTGATCAAGCTACCGGTCGACTCTTACGCCAGCGTTCGAATAAACACACAAATATATCAAGACTTTTTCTCTCTCTCTCTCTCTCGCTTGTGCTCTTGTATACGAGATTCCTGCCCCTATTAGGTTACAGCAAATTGTCGGTGTAGGTGACCTGTTGGCAGGGAAATCAGCAACTCGTTCGAATAGTTCTTCAGCGAGAAGCGCGTTGTTGCGTCATTACTAGAGACCGGATTTTAGGCAAATGCCTATTTTGTTCCTTGCGCTCCTATCGTGCCACTTTGATATATGAGTATGAATTCGAGGTTAAGAAAGGCTTTTATAGTGTTTTTATAGTGCCTATAAATGCCTATTTTTGGCTCTTGTATTAACACTATTTAGCCTCAAGTTGAGCTCCCGGGAGCAGTTTGAGACAGTTATTCATGCTACCGCGCAACACTGACTGTTCGGAACTGTGGGGTTCAACCTAGTCCTGTAGTTCAACCAACTCCCGGAAACAGCTGCTAGCAGCCGTGAGGTGGGACACGCACATTCGCCGCCGCAGAGACATGGCGTGCGCGGTTCGCGAATGCGAGACCGTGGAGCAGAAAGGACAGTGAAGATCAATGAAAGAAAGGGCAATATTATGTGCACGAGGCTTTTGTTTTTGTAAGTTAACTTGTATGGTGTTCACTGCATGAGCGTAGCCAGAAATTTTTTTTCGTAAGGGAGGGGGGGGGGGTTCAACCATACTCTATGTATGTTCGTGAGTGCGCTTGTATGCATGCGTGCATATACACGCATGCAAAGCTGAAAAGTTTCGCGGGGGAAGGGGGCGGATGTTGAACCCCTTCTCCCCCCTGGCTACGTCAGTGATTCACTGGCAGGGGAGAAATTGGCTCTACGCGACTCGACCCGGACAATAGGAGGAATCCCTCCCTTCTGGTGTTTTAGCGATCTGGCTATCTGCTCGTGCTCTGCCCTTCTCAGTCATGCCGAGAAGACACCCAGGAGTGTGTTGATTCGACAGTGGAATCTTGACTCACCGTGCAGAACACGGGAGAGACCGTGTTCTGCGAACCGTGCGGGACAAAGCACATTGCACGGCTATGTTCAACTGTTTAACGCCTCTGTGCCATCTTAAGCAATAACATTTTTGCTTTCCTTTCGTAGATGGAGCTCGCGCACGTCTTCGTTTCAAATTATTTGCATTTATGTGAAAATTTATTGTGCCTATATTTACTATTTTGGAAGCCTAAAACCTTGTTTTGCCTGCCAATTTTGTGCGCCTAAAACGAGCTTTTTTAGTGCCTAAAATTCCGGCCTCTACTCATTACATGGCTATCAGCTGTTCGAAACTCATCCCGAGGCCTTGAGCAAGACGAGGTAAAATAACATCGTAGAAAGCGTGGGCTTCGAAAGCGTTGAGGAAACGACATACTCGCGTGCGGGAGCCGCGTTGGAAGTTTGACGCTGACGTGGCCCCCCGATTAGCAGCGAGACTGGCGAGACTGCGTTGTTGCAAGCTCGCGCGATCATTGCGGCTGGCGGCTGCCGCACTGGCCGACGTTTTCCGCTACGATTCCCAGGTGTCGCCACGTGACACAGCGCGCTTCCGTTTTGATCTTTTTTTTTTTTGGCTGCGTTTCTTGGCAGAGACTGCTGCGCCGCGCGGCGCACGAGCCACCCCCACACAGAAACGGCTGCTGCGCCGCACGGATGTGACGTCATGCACTTTTCCGGTTCGGCGCTTCGTTTGAATAATAGTATATGGTTTGAATAGTCGGGAGTGTCTAGCGTTACGTCTAGACGTAACAATAGAAGCTGTGAAAGTTACGTCCAGACGTAAAAATGAAAAATGTTAAAGTTACGTCCAGCGTGACTACAATACAAAACCGGCTTGTTAAACCCTCCGAAATGATCGGCAGCTGTGGCGTAGTTAGCTAGCGCAGCACATAAAGGACGCGTAAGGTCGCTGGTTCGAGCCCCTTCGCAGTTTGTTTTATTTACTTTTTTTTTGGTCGCGCTACTATTGTTTTTACATTTGCGCCTCCTCATCGGCCTCCCGTCAGCTTGACTTGCTGCTGGTGGTCCTGTCCACAGGCCCTTTGATGATGACCCTCGCAGAATTGGCTATATTTATTATGATAAAGTGTTTTGCGAATTAATGCTCTTAATCGGCGAGACGCAGGAGGACACGAAGAGTTCAAATGCAGCTGGCTGCATCAGTTTCTCCGGCACACGTGTCAGGAATGTTGATTTCCACGGTTTATCAAAGTTTTGATGACAAAAAGGCGGACTGCAACGTAGCCACGCCGAATATGCAACAGGAAACTTTTTTTATGTCGCTCAACATACCGTCACCACCTGACGAGGTAACCGGCAGGCCGCTTCAAAATACTGACGAGCCAAAGTAATGCTATAGGCGATTAGCACTTGACAAACGATACCCAAGGGCAAGTGCCAACTGCATTAGCCCATCTACCTACAAAACAGCTTCTCTGCCTTGCTGAATAACACGCACGGCCTGTGACAGCACGGGAGCATTTCCGTAGCAACGGATGAGAACGGCCGTACGTTTTCTCACTTAGCAAAACAGCCTGCAATGCAGTAGCTTTGGCCTTCGGAGATCACAGGCTTCGTAAGTACACTTCGCAGACGCAGTGGGGTTTCATGCATGTGCGTACGGACATTCACACGCGAACTGTGCAAAAGCATTTATTTCATCGTCGACCTTGCCCTTCGCGACAAGCAAAACTCGGCGGCAAGGACACTTTCACCTTCCACAACAACACGCTTGGCATTGCAATCTAGAAAATGCAGTACGTCCAACAACAATAATCCACACTTCACACTGAGAAACTTTATGGTGCACACACTCGGATGAAGCTACGGCGCGGTGGACGGCCGCGCTAGCTCCAACCTCCAGGATCAACTGGGCATCCAGCAATCCCTTCAGGCAACGACGACACAGGGTCTTCGGTCCTCCTTGGGGGCGGCCTAGGCCCAGGCCACGAATTTGCCGGAGTTTTCAATAAGGTTGTTACCACCACCACACATCGCAGCTACCATCTCTGCCGCTACCTTTCGCAGCCGCAGGCAGCGCCCATGGCGCCCCCTGTATTTAAAATGCTTGTGATATGTGCTTAATTAACAAATATAGGCTAACTGACTCCTGAAACACCTGTTTAGTAATATTTTTGTAAATTTAACGTACTATACAATAATAGTTTATACATTCAAATAGCTTTAAGTAATAATTTTTAAAGTGACGTCACTTCCGTGCGGCGCAGGAGCCACTTCTGTGTGGGGCTGGCTGCTGCGCCGCGCGGCGCAGGAGACGCTGCCTTCTTTCTTTGCGATCTGTTTTGCTTTTCTATTTTGGCGCGGACTATCGAAAACTGGCCCTGCCGCCGTACACGGAAGTGGAACTGTGTTTTTGCTCGTGCCCGTTCGTCGTCACTTCCACGCAGTGCGCGCCTCTTTTTCTTCTTTTTCTGTTCCTCAGACTGGCTGGGCTTGCTCGGCGGTTTTTTCTTTCCTTCCCGTTTCGCTTTCGCACTATCTCGCTCGCCCGTGACTGAGCGTACTGGGTCTAGCGCAGACGACACCGTCAACCCGCCGTTTGGAAGGTGATTTGGCGAGCGCGCGCGAACGCATTTGACAACGCACCTGGCTGGTTGGTAGCAGCGAAACGGCCTTAGTCATCCAAACGAGCAACTGCCGTGAAGGCGCGGCGTGTGTGTGGTGTGTAGCTGTGGACGACGGAACCTCGCTGGCTCGTCCGACCTGGCTCTCATCGCGTCGACCAACGACGGCACTACGCGCTGCAAGCGTTCCATAGCTCGCCCGACTGCTGCTCGCCGCCGTTCTTTGTGCACGACGCTTGTGAGTCAGAGGCGCTCCAGCCTCTGTCGAGGAACGTGTGTGTGTTGCGTGTGCGGTGCGGACATTCAGCAGCTCCTCCCGCGTGTACAGCCTTCCCTCCACTCACTCTCTCTCTCTTCTCTGAACATCTGTGTTGTTCGTTGCATCTGCGTTGATGCTAGCGTCCATCGCAGAATACCTCTACTCGTATGGAGGAGGCAGCAGCAGCCAATGTGATGCACCGGAACCGCACAACTGTCGCAGGGGTACGTATCAGTGTGCTGGCAAATGCGTAACGACTCGTTGGTTTCATCGTCGCATTGTAGATCCGGACAAGGGGGTGACCGGCAGGCGTCTCAAGTTCATGTGACGTCGCGCGCGCGCTTGTTGCCAAGATCGTCGCATGCGCGCTCGCTCTCTCTCTCTGTGCCAGCTGCGTGTGTGTAACGAGGGTCGTCATCGCGTCCGCGTTCTTCTCGGTGCGCGTGCACCCGCGAGTTCATGCACCCTCCCCCGCCCCTTCCAAATCGATGACTCTGAGAAGTTGCGAAGGATGTGACGCTAGTGGACGACGAGAGTACTGAGATTTAGTCGAAAAGGCATCTCCCGGGGCTTTCCCGTAGTTGGGTGCCCCGACGTTGACGACGACCGTAAGTTGTTTCTCCCGTCTACGACGAGCCTTTTCGTCATTTTATCCTCGTCCGCGCTATAAACAGCAGCAACAAGTCGCAGCGCGCGCGCCGCGAATCGAGGTAAAATCGCGCGGCCGCGCAGCTCTGACCACTTGTTTGCTTTTTACGTGCGTCCGTCGTGATAATGTTTTGTTCTTTTTTTTTTCGCTTTGCAACTCGCGCTCTATATTATTTACATTTATAATCTTACTGCTCGTCCACTTCCCGTTTTCAATTACCGGAGCTACGATTTCCCTGCGTTGTTTGTATTCCGAAATGACATTTTATTGCGCGCGGTTTAGTTTGCGTAGCTGGCCGGAATGTCTGCCAACGAGGCGCGTGGCATATCCGTATTGTTCGCAATCGCTTTTCCGGGACTGCGTGCATTGTGCGTTTTGCAAGCCGGCGCGCATAGCGCTTGTGAAACCTTCGCACACTTCCTGACGCTGTCACGATTTCTCCTTCCATCTTCGAGCCTCCGGTATCTGGATCACTTAGTGCGGCCCAGCATATTGCGTCGTCGCGGGCACGATCGCATCGCAACAGGCCGCAATATGCTTCGCGTGGCACTGATGCGGCCTTTTCAATGTAGTTACGACGTTCACAGCGAAGAAAAGAATAACGTAGATCGACGATTCTCTCCGGCACACGGGCGTAGCACAAAAGGGTTTCGAAGGACGCATGCATGGTTGTCGCGTGTAGTACGCATCCGCGATCACTGGTGCGGCGCACCTATTAATTCTACGTCGTTCAGCAAGGACAACACCCGCTTGCGATATCATTCATTTTCATTTCAGACTCTTTGATCTTTGCTTCTGTGATCATTCCTCTTGTATTTGAATGGAGTCCCCCTTCCGTTATCACTGGAGCTGCCGTCTCGCTGAATGTGTCCCTCTCTCGTTAATCGCCTGTGCGTGCGTACCAAACATTACTTTCCTCTTACTCCTAGAATAGGCTCGTTAATTGACTAGCAGTATAGCAAGTTATGGCTTGGCTATTGTCTTTGACTCGTACCATACAGCATCCACCGCGGAAGGAGGATACCGTGCCTTTGTTGTCGCTTTGAAGCTGGCTGTGGCGTAGTTGTACAGTGAGTTTGTTTTCGTTGGAATACGGCTGTAGGTCAGTATAGTCCGGAGGAAGCCACGTAAGCACAGCGCAATGCTATTGTTCCTGTTCCGTGCGAGCAAAGCGACTTCGTTCTACGAGCGACAACCTGTTCGTTACAATGATATTTTTGTCGTACCGATGAGGATATCAACAGAAATATTAGAGGATCTGTTTATATCGTGTTCGAAAGGCCGCCAGCCAAGCCAGGCCCCAGAATTCGGTCGTCCTTGGCTGGCTGCGGTTGGTTGCCCAACCGCGGCACAACACGATGTTTTTGTTGTTGTTGTTGTTTATTCCTAGAAGCTGCTGGGAATAAGAATAGGTGATGGAAAAAGGCAGGCAGATTTCGTGCTAAAACCGCCCAGCGCTTCTTTTGTGTGATATTTGGTTATGCAAAAAGGGACCAATGTAGCATCGCTTATAGCTGTACGGATTTTTCTCAGAGTTGCGAATGCGCTCAGTAAAGTTGTTGTTCAGACGTAGCAGTAAAGTTTATTGAAAACTAGGTGTAGTCAGTGATCTAAATTTTGGAGCTGTCCACTACGGCGTCTCTCATAATAATATCGTGGTTTTGATATGTAAAACCCCAACAATTATTATTATGCAGTTGTTTCCTGCAGGGAAGGATTCATTCAATCTGCGTATGACTATTAAATATGTAGGATATTCGGGCTGTTTAATAATTGTTGGGGTTTAACGTCCCAAAACCAGGATATGCTTATGAGGGACGCCTTAATGGAGGGCTCCGTAAATGTCGACCACCTGGGGTTCTTTAACATGCACCTAAATCCAAGTGCACGGGCCTCAGGCATTTTCGCCTCCACCGAAAATTCGGCCCGCGACCTTCATGTCAGCAGTCGAGCACCATAACCACTGGACTGTGGTTTGTTCAGTATGGCAGTGTGTGGAACAGTTTCTGACAAATGTTTGTTACTCTTTTGAAATGCGAGAAGCAGCTTATCATTCGTGAGCAAACTATATCGACTTGTACCTCTCTTGCTCGTTAGAAGTTATTGAATAGATTGCACAGTACTTGCCGATTGACCAAGCATTGTCTCTTTGTGAAACGTTTGAAACTTCTGCGACACGCTGCTGGATGAATCACTGTTTGGCAGTTGCATTACGGACATTCTAAAGTCCAAGTAGTCTGATGTCTTACCAGTTAGGTCACACCTGCATGATCCAAAATTTATCTTGTATCTAAGGCTACTGCGTAGAACATAACATCCTCTTGTGAGTGGTCACGGTACAGTGAACTAGTTACGGAGGGCCTAACTATTCTACGATCTAAGGTGTTCAAAGTCAGTCAAAGCACCACTTTATTGCTAGTATACTTGTATGAATTAAGAACACTCGCGTGCCAGCCTTTTCATGCTAATTTTAAAACGATGCTGACGTTCGCAACTGCAGAGGCTTCTCCGAGCAGTGACAATCAAGTTCCAGCGGAAGTAGGAACCACGAAGGAAGACACCATGCCAGAGGAACTGAGCTCGTCATTACCTAAGGAAAAGGAGCGGGGATTCTGGGGCAGGTGAGCGACCTCATCCTCATTTATCCATTAGTGATTACGTATACTGCTGCTGTTTTATTTCATACCTATTCACTCATTATTCTAACTTTGTGTGTATCTGCTTTCTTCGCCTGTATTCATTTGCATTATCAGTTGTCACTGTTATTGCCCTTGCAAAAGTTGGTGTAATCTTGTTGGAACGCTTTAGTGCAGCCTTTTATTCGATCATTCGTGAGGGATCGTACATTTACTGCGTGAAGCTAAGTGACTAAATATTGAATTGGAGTCCTCAACACCACTGCCTAATGTGTAGGACAAAATTTCGAGTGTTACAATAACCGTACAAGGTATGTAACCCGTCGCGTCGGCATAAGACCAACGCAACCTAGATTAGGTTGCATTGACAAGGCGCGTCGCTTCGGGTTGCGCTTGAAGCGGTTTCGCTTTCGGTTTCTCGTCGCCCGCCCGCCACTAGGGGTTGTCGTCGTTGCACTCCTGCTGCTGTCATCAACGGCAGAGTCCTTCAATCATACCAGTTGCGAAACTCCGTTCCGAAACGCAGACATGTCCGTGGACAAATTTCGGGAGGCTTGCAAACCGACGCGCCACCTGGGGGCATTAAGAGAAAACGGGCCACATCGCCATGGTCGCTGTAGTCTTTGCTGTTATTGTGCGATTTGCCGCCGTGAGAATTAAGTGCTTTCAGGAAAGGTTGATGGGTTTTATAGACGCAGTATCATCGGCGATATGTAAGTCGCGCTTGAGAAATCACCGCTCACTTCATCAATGCGGCGGCCCTTTCGGGCTTAGCACGAGAACGTGAAGAGTACCATTTGCTAGTTTGTTTTCTCGCCTACAGATGGCGCCACAATCGGCAAACTTTGCTATTGCGTTCAATGGTGTGCACAGATTTCGATACACGGAGCCTATGGAGAGTTTCGCGACTTGATCGTCGGTGCGCTAGACTCTTTTTCCGTTCGCAAGTGGGCGGTAGTGTGCTCGCTGGATTTCGCATCAGCTGTGCGAGCATCGATTGGCCGCCTCGGCGCCTGCCCGTCTGTACGTGATTACGGGAGCGCGGCGCCCGCGTTCCCCCCCGGGACTCCCAGCGTTGCGCGGTTGTTGCTGCGCACGGTGTCGCCGGAGAGAGCGGGAACGCGACGCGCTGGAACCCGGCGTTCGAGCCCACCGTCGTTTTGTTGCCGGGCGATTTCGTGCCGTCGACTCCTCTCCTCGAGGAAGCAAGGAAGAACAAACGGAAAAACGAAGGCCGGTACATTCTCAACTCCCTTCGCGGCCTCCCGATCGACCCTTCGGAGACACCGGTAGTAAACATCGAACGCTCTTGCCGAGAACAACGAAGGATAGGTGGGACCACGCCCGAATTTAATTTTTTTTTTTCACCTGCCGGCGTGGCTCGTAGTAAGCCCGCTCGGCCAGCGACAAGGGTGAGGAGAAAGAAACCCCGACGTCTTTTTTGCCGCGCCACTTGGAGGAAAAAACGAAACTGCCGCCGACTTCTCTCTGGAATGTGATGCGCCCGGTCTTCTTCTCTTCCGCCAGCGAGCGCGCGCGCATACTGTGTGGCCCAGTGCCGGCAACGTGAGATGCTGCTGGTGCGAATATCGCAGTCGTCCCAGTGTGCCAGTACCTAGCGGTGGACTTGCAACCCTGCGTTAAAAGCCAGCGAGTCGGTTTCGCCACCCCCGCTTCAACGACTAGCGCCGCTCCGCTTCGTATTCGCTCCTGCTCCGCTGAGCAGCTACTCACTCACTCACGCACAGCCGCTCCGCGCGGTGAAGGCGTTTCTCCTTTTCGGTAAGAGTCTGTCGTCCTTCGGCGACTGGCGAAACAAAAACAACGCTCCGCTCGCTGCTGCAAGACGAAGTGACAACGTGAAGACCGTAGCTGCTACTTTTGTACTTCATCGCCATTTCGTTCATCGGTGAACTGTGCTTGCGCATGTGACAGACCATTCCACCTCACTGTGACAGCGATTGAGCTCGGCGGACGTGCGTACAGGCTAGCACAGTTGGAGGGTTGTCTGCCGCTTTGACGATGATACTCGAAAAACCGTGACCCTGAAAAAGGAAACAAGAAAGAAAAAGTATATCGCGTATAACTTGTACGACGATTTCGTGGAGTGATCGACAGCTCATCTTGCTTCTTCTTCGCCTTTTTTTGGCTCGTGCTTCGTGTGTGAAGTTACTGTATTACCTGTGCGGTCGTCATCGAGCTTCGTAGAAACCACCGAGACGTGAAGAAAAAAAAAATCATCGCTACGAGGTGTACTACAGCGTCAGGAGCAGCTTCGTTGGATGACATGGCTCGACAGCACAGGTGGTCATCTTGCCGTTTCTTTCGCTCTCTCTCTTTGTCGTGCATGGGCTCGATTAACGGTACATCTGCCATATGTATAGCGTACGTACTTTGGGTCGTTGTAGGGCTGACTTTCCTGCATTGTTTATTGTCGAACGTTTTATGTTCGAAAAGCTCCACTGAGCGAGTACTGCAGGCCATATGTGAGCGGTAAATTCTGCAAGGGACGCCGACTAAATCATTCTCTACTTTTTATCTTTTTTTTCTTTGTCTCTCACCCCAAATTCTGCGAGTTTACGACCAATCTCGAGGTCGAGTTGACACAGTTGTAAGGCAGGAAGGAATGGTAATATTTCGTGTCCGCAATGTAGCCAAAGCAACCCCATCCTGGTCTGGCCTAACAGGAAACGGCGACAGCTCATTTCACTGCCTTCCTTCTTCGGATAACAGATCGTTTACCCCATGGCCGCGCGGCCGCCTTGAATCAACTAATGCTTGAATACACGAACGCGCGCGCGCGCTTCGCGATCTGTGCGTGTCTATACCTGTAAAAAAAATATCGATTGAGATCTGGCGCTGCTGATATACGGTGTGTTGTTTTCGAAACACCGCGCAGCGAATATGGCCTCCGCCTAGGGCCCACCGCTTTCTTGTCTTTTTTGGGGTGAACCGTCGATTCGTTTCTCTTCTTCATCATCTTTTTTTTTTTTTTTTTATTCGCCAGCTGCGCGGATTGCAGGTACCGTTCGGTATTAACGGCGCCCGCCAACTTTAATCGAAAACTGATGAAGGGGCACCGGGCTTCTTCAATTCACTATAAGCCAGCCTTGGGCCGGACGCTTCCGAAGGAGCGGAGGAGTACCGTAGAAGCTCGCGTACTGTGCGCATATTTGTAGCACAGTGGTCGCCCTGAAAGCAGCTGAAGGGTAGCGTAGTTGTGTTCTGTTATCGTTTTTTTTTTTTGTTCCACTTTATGCAACTGTAACAGGCTTTAGCCGACCGTTCCCTCAGGATCGGCGTTTGCGGTTTTCTTTTTATCATTGCGGGATACGCGAAACGCTAGGCTTTCATGCGGTGTACTTTTTTTTGACGGCGGTTCTCTAGTCCGTATTTGGCCCTTGGTGATAATGTTTGATGTACCACCACTCTGACAGGTATCCGCGCGTTTTGTAGGGCTCGCAACGTCGTAACGAAGTTTTCGGACGTTCATTAGTTCGTGCATTGCGAGGGGTTAATGTCGCACGCTAAACAGAAATAAATCTCATGCCTTATTCACAGCAATAAGCTGCACTTTCTCCCTACACTATTAATGCCAATGGCATAAGCCCTTTAATTACACGTTTGCCACCAAAGCGCTTTACTGTGACCGAAGAGCTATAGACAATCGTTTGCTACTCTTTGAAACATGTTTTCTACCCTAGAGAAAAAAAAGGGTCACACGTGCGCACGTTTAACCCCTGCACGTGTAATAAGGATGACCTGGGTTCGACTGTTTCCTGCGACTGAAGTTACTCACGGTCCACTTTCGTTTCGTCGTATTATGTCAGTTGGACCATGCTTTTCCTTAGATAACTGCCTTTTGTAATATGCAGTACAATCTGAATTACACTTGTCTAGAGCGGTCGAGCGCGCGACTCTGGACGCCGGCGCCGCCCGCACCTGCTACCTCGCGTTAGCTACAAGCTTCCGTTGATGCTTGAATCAGGCCCGTAGCCAGGGGGGGGGGGGTTTCCTAGCCCCCGTCCCCTCGGAATTTTAATGGAGGGGGTGTTTTACTGAAAATAAATAATGGAAATCGGTGTTTGTCTCAAATAGTGAAGGTCTTCAGCAGTTGCCCCCCCCCCCCCCCCGAAAAAAATTCCTGGCTACGGGCCTGGCTTTAATTATAGCACAAGGACCTAGCGTTGGTATCATTGCGGCGTCGGTCTCTGCGTGTTTTTGCAAAAAAAAATACGGCGGCTGAAGCGGGCGACTGGACGCTCTAGACAGGTGTGATCCAGACTGTACAGCTTCATCGGTTATGACTGAAGTAGTATTGGGACGCTCGGATCCACATTTAATGAATTATTCTCGCTTGTAACATGTCGAAAAACTCAGAGGGGGCCCTTATGTATTCACCTAAGACGATTCGAAGGCGAAATCCACCTTCTTTTTCTTCTCAGTCGATGTGTTCATCCTGCCCAGTCACCCTCCGAAAGCTTACTGCACCTAACGTGATTTTGCGCTGCCTCCGTGATCGGCCCACATTTGACCAAGCTACGATGGCATGGGATGACGCCATCGTGTTAAATTACGTCACGTGGCATTCATGATGACGTCATTACGTGATGATTTTATTTTTTTTTTGCATCACTCCTATTGTCCCCGACGCCGCGGTACGCCGACGCGGACCGTCCATTTTCGCGTTTCATGGGGCAACTAAGGGCTTTCGCCTTAATAACAGTTTCCACATGAGTCATGCATTCCTGTTCCCCGTACCGTATATGCGCGTTGTTACGGTAACTCATCTTGCGGCGGAGTGTCCGGGACCCCCGCCCCCCTCTCCCTCCTCGACTTTCGCTCCTGGCGGCCGTTGCTGGCGGCAACTCGTGAAGGTCATGGCGCGGCGGCGGCGACATTCGATTGAGCCGCGTATGGAAGAATCGCCCGTAGCGGTGCACGGGACAGAATGTGACGGTTAATCGGGAATATCAGACTGGCAATTCTATACCTACTTCCCTTTTTTATTATTATTATTATTATTATTATTATTATTATTATTGCGAGCGGCGCAGCAGGGGCACATGTGCGTTGTTTCACCGTCGTCCTCTGGGGGCGGCAGGTGAAGCGCACTAGCTGGCGGTGATTCATCAAGCGGGTCTCCTCGCTTTCTCTCTCTCTCAATTATTTTTTTTTGTTCTGAATATATTGCTTCGATGCTTATTTTTCGTGTTTTCTTGTACTTGTTCTCACGCACTGGTGCTTTGCAAGAGCATGCGAACATTTTAAAGGGACACTAAAGTGAAACAATAAATTAGTTTAGATTGACCAATTATACTCTGAAAACTCAAGTGTCGTTAATTTCACCACTGTAAGTTTATTAATAGATTAAAAAATCAGTGTGAAAAGCCTTACATTTAAATTTCCTGCCAATATCTCCGATTGTGACGTCACAGATTTCAAAGTGCTTTTTCGTACTTCGGCCACGTAGGCTCAACTAAATTTCCTGAAACCTGATATTTTAAGTCTCGGGCTCTCTCAGAAAACAATTTACTTCATTTTTGCGGATTAGTAACTGCATAGGTGCTTGTAGAAACCATCAAAATAAGTGACATCGCGCGATTGGTGAGGGAACTTCAAGGTGCGCCACCCACATTTTCTTTCTGCGCGTCTTTTCGCTGCAAGCACGGTGTTTGTGCTACCATGAAAGAGTTTCTCGGTAATACAAAAAAAGGCTTTTTCCTTTAACCCCATAATTGCCAATGTGTGCGATGCTTCAACATGCTTTCATAAATGCGGGAAACATTTCGCAGAGCCAGTATGTTTTGTGGTTTGAGGGCAGTCGTAATAGGGCCATAGATTTATTGCAGCTGTTGCTTCTGCGTTGAGAAAGGGTACCATGAAAAATCGAGCCCGCATCTTCCGTTCTTATTCGTTTGCTGTCCTCAACGCGAGCTTCTTATTCTGTTCTAGCACATTATTTTTCCTACATGCCGCATCATAGTGCAGAGTAATTTAGATTTTCAATTTCAACGGATATTTTAGTGTTGCATTCATCCACTGTAAAGGCCTCGGTTAAAAAGTGTTTGTCGAGGTTTTTACTGGTGCCGCAGTGCCTACATCAAACTTTTTATTGCCTTGAGCATCCGTGCTGCTGGCAACAGATGTCTAGTACACAGCAGTGATACCGACATTAGGAGATGAGCTGCAATCAGAACAAGTGACACATTGCTATTCTCATTTGTGTCCACATTTCCTGCCACCCCCTCGATTATTTTTTTTTTTTTTTGTTGTTGTTACAGGGTTCACTTTGATGCTGTTGTCCTTGGCCAACAGACCTCGTTCACCTTTTAACATTGCACAGTGACATTCCAGCATCAGGCAGTTTCTCATTGCGAGAAAAGTAATATGACGAACCAGCCTTGCGTTCGTTTCTCAGAGAAGTGGAACTAATTGAAATTGCAGTTACTCATGAACAAAACATAGGGAGTCATTAAAATTAAATTTCATGAAACACGTTCAAAGGTGGAGGTTATTATTTGGGCATTACCTTTTTGTCTTTGTGCTGTTAGCAAGGCCCACGTGCTCTTCGGGATTGCCAAAGCTGAAAGAGTTGGTAGAACGAACTGTGTCAGCTCTTTGGAGAGAGTGACATGACAAGTACAGATGTACCCTTTAATGAAGGCAGGAGGCCGTGACAATCCACAGTGAACGGAAGATTGACATGGTATCACATTGTGTGATCCTTATCCTACACAGCAACAAGTGATACTGTAGCAAGAGTTTTTGTTGCAAAGTGCAGTGCAGGAAAATACACTGGGGGAAAAATGTTAAAGGCATACACACAGGGCCTGCAATGCATGCTGTGTGCACCTAGAGAAAGGTTGACAAAAATATGAGTCGATTGAATTGGAGTAATTTACTACATGAATATGTATGACATTGCAGTACAACCTGCTCATAATGGTGCAAAATAAAAACATAATGATACTGAAATTTTGACAGAAATATAAGTCCATTGAATTACAGTAATTGGTTGCATGAATATTTAGTGTGACACTGCAGTCACACTACATATTCAAAAACGTAATGATCCTAATTTCATTACTTGTAACACACTACATATTGTCCTGTGCTAGGTTTACTAACATTTGTTTGGTCTTTTTCAGAACACGTCTTCCAGTGCCCATGTTCTCAAAGAACGACTTCAGCCTATGGAGCATCCTGAAGCAATGCATAGGCAAGGTAAGTTTAAGGTTGTATACTTGCTGACTTCATCGTATTCACCATTCTTAAAAAACAAGCTGATGCATGCATTTCAAATATCACGAGTTCCATTTTTCATGCCATGGCATGTGTAATGTTGAATGCCTGCCAATTAAAGAGTGGTGCATAGCCCCCACAAATCTAATCTGAACAGCACTTTGCACCCGCATACTAATGAGGTGTTGTCTCTACAATGATAAGGTGCTACTACATGGAAGATAAGAACCTAAAGCGGAACAGCAATTGCGGTGGAATGACATTCATGACTGGTAGATAAAAAGTAGATATTTGCAGCGCGGATTTCTTACCGTCTCTAGGCTGCAACTTTTTTTATGTTTGCTGTGTCTTTAACCTTTCATGTTTGCATACTCTGTTAGCGATGCTTTCAAGTAAGACTTTATACCGTTGTTAGTGTTTTATGTGTCTACTACACTAAACAACCTGTTTAGATGTCATACTGAAGACTCTCACATGCACTCTTCATCAACTAGGATGCTCCTAAAGTGTACTATGTAGTGTTGTGATGTGCCCACCCTATATGCTTTATTCTGTACAAAAAGGCACAACTAGGGGTAGTAACTGCAGCTGAATAAGTTTTAGTTGAATGTGTCTGCTGGACGTGGTAGTGGTGGTGCTGTACTGAGCGAGATAGTGAACAGCTGCCTGCTTTTTCCTCCTCCTCCACTTTCTCTAGATAAGCTGTCTAATATGCATATTTATAACATTCTCTGTAATTTTTGCTGAGCATGTTGAAGCGCACTAAAGAAGCTAGCTTTTATTTTCGGCCAGCACTTAAACGATTGCCAATATCAAGGGCATTCTGTTCTGCTATCATTTTGTGATGCACTTAATAAAAATATAACTACATAAGTAAACGCCATCTTGACAGCAGTTTTAATATCTACACTGCTTTATAAAATAAAGGGACTGGATATATCTAAGATCTTTTTTTGGTGCACTGACAAAAAAGAGCATCTTATTTGTGAAAATAAACCTGCCATACAAAGATCTGGTAAAACAACAAATTTCTGAGCTCCTATTGGCTTTCCTATAATATTGCACCATCACAAACAAGTGACTGTCATCACAGCTGTCACATGAAAGAATCTAGATATATATGAGCAATTTTTCTGTACCTGGCCATACATTCTTTTTCTGTGCAGGAGTTGTCCAAGATCACCATGCCCGTTGTGTTCAACGAGCCATTGAGCTTCCTACAGCGCATTTCAGAGAACATGGAGTACAGCCATCTGCTCGTTCAGGCTGATGAAGCTACTGACCCCATTGACAGAATTGAGGTACGTGAGTAGTACGGCAGGAAGTGTACCACAGTGAACCTACAATTTTGCATCTTTTAAGGGTGGTTTCATGGTCGCAGTGGTTGGCTATGTGGGGGGGGAAAAATGCATGTTTAGGTCACACAGCACACAGTTTTTGAGTATGTGGTAAGGTGAAAATTTATGAAGCTGCATCTTATACGTAAAACGGAAAATGCGGCATTTATGACACAACTGAATGTCCGTTTGTGTGTTCCCACGTCATACTTGATATCCTATTGGTATAGTGTTCCACTTAAGACCCACAGAAATGTCAACGACTGTTTTGTCTTGCAGCTGGTGACTGCTTTTGCAGTGTCTGCACTTGCATCAAACCTCGAACGATTGAGCAAACCTTTCAACCCACTTCTTGGTGAGACATACGAACTGGTCAGGTAAGCAGTTCACTTCACATACAATAATGTGTAGTGATAGTATTTCAAACCTTGCTGCAAATTGAGAGAAGTACCTGAGCTCAGACATGCCTTGGAAAATGAATGATTATATGATGTACTATTAAATGTTTTGTTCACCTTTGTATACTGGTTGCTTCAAATAATTAGAACTGCGCATATGCTTGGTTAATGTCCAACCTTTCCTCCCTCTCTCACAAGTAATTAGAGCAATTAACCACTTTTTGATGCCACAACCATGATGGAATTACTCCATCAAATAGGGACACAGCAAAAAAGGAGTGATCAGACATACACTATTCCACCATATTATGAGACTTCTTGCTGTTTGTAAATACACTCTGGATGACGTCATCTATGTGAGAACACATGGGTGTACGGAGTATCTAAACCATTTGCCAGCTTTCTAATAAAGCTAGTTGCAAGTTCATTGCTGTCCCATCTCATTTCTATCATTGTGTCATCATTTGTGCTGCCCCATCAAGACATTCGACCAGCACCAAAAGTTGAATAGATTGGTCGGTAGCAGTGTGATTCAGAAGTGACACTACGTTATCTCTGTAACGTACAATTCTTTCACTCGCATTCATTTTCCCTGCAGAGATGATGTGGGCTTCCGAATGGTGTGCGAACAAGTGAGCCATCACCCACCTGTGAGTGCATTCCACGCCGAATCGCCCCACTTCAAAGTGCACGGCTCAGTGTACCCGAAGCTGAAGTTTTGGGGCAAGTCGATCGAGATCAAACCCGAGGGCCACCTGACTGTGGATCTGCTCTCGTGAGTACTTACTTGATACAAAGGATTGCTAGCTTGTTGGAGATAGATCGCAAGCTTGGCCTAGTAGCCTTGCAATGCCTGTATCGCTTTCATGGTTGTCCACAAGGTGTTCGAACGATATGTTTTTCGTTCCTGTTTTTGTTTCATTCCACAGAAAAAAAAAGTTCCGTTCTGTTTCTGTTCCGGAATGGAAAAAAAACGGTCCGTAACGGTTCATGACTGGTTTTTTAAATAATAAAAACTAGTAAAATGCCTAATAATAAAAATAATCAATAATAAAGTAATAAATTAAATACTGATCAAAATTGGGGGGTTTTACGTCCCAAAACCATGATACGGTTATGAGGGACACTGCGAAAATCTTTGAAGCAAGGTAACAACAAAAAATTCACCGACGATTACGATATACTGCCTAATGCGAATTCAGAGCGCAGCTTTGTGTTGGGGCAAGGCCAACTGTGTTTGAAGTTTTGGCGTTCCGCAAGGTATCGACTACGCCATAAATCATAATTTTTGTAAAGTAGGACAGCACCCACTATGCCATTATTCATCTTTCTGCGGATAAGCGAGGTGCCCGCTACAGATTTGTAAGGTACAGTAAAACCTCGTTAATTCCAAGGCCTCGGGACCGAGAAAAATATCCCAATTTAGTGGGATTCCCAATTATCCGAAACAGTGCAAAATCAAAGAAATCAGCCAGAAGACATTATATATGGAAGTCACACCTTTATTGTGGCAAGTCCGCCTACTTGGAGAAAAATTTCTGCATGCGTGACTGACACTTTTCAGCACTGAAAGTCATATTTTCCAGCCTGTCAATAAGGCGCAGCATCTCAGCCTCGCCGCTGTTGCACTCGACGAAGCTGCGCGCAACACTCAAGGCATCGATGACATCCGCCAAAGGGGGTGCTCGGGAGGGCTCGTCATTGCTGTCAACACTAGAGGCCGAATCGGTCAATCTCGCAGCTATCTCTCTGTCGATGTCGGCATAACACGTCTGCACTGTGCACTCAACATTTGCGTACTCGGAGAATTCGATTGGAGTGCACTCCTCGTCCTCCGCGTGCAAAGCCTCATATCGAGCGCAGAGGGTCTCATCTTCTTCATCAAACGAGCAAGTGACAGCGGTGACAGCACACTCAGCGGAGGTTGCCTCTTCTTCCACAAACCCGGCGTGTTCAAAACACCGTCGAATAACGGTAGCCTCCACCTGCCTCCATGCGTGAACAATGAGGCAAATACCACCGAGGAGGTCAATGTTATACTCTTTTCTGTTGTCATAGCAAAGGAGCATTCGCTTCAACAGATTGTAGCGATATATTTTCCTGGTATGGTGTATGACGCCCTGGTCCATCGGCTGCGATAGCGACATCGTGTTCGGGGGTAGAAAGACCAGCCTGACTGCCTGCAGGTTCTGAATGTCGCCGTGAGCTGGGCAATTATCGACGACGAACAAAACGCTGCGCCCTGCGGCCACAAACTTGCGGTCAAGGTACCGCACGTATTCTTTAAAGAGTGCAGCCGTCATCCAAGCTTTCTTGTTGTTTTTATAGATCAGGTCATCCTTGGATGGCAATCGTGCATTTTTGAAACAACGAGGCTTTTCTGACTTCCCAATAACAAGCAGTGACAGCTTGTGCTCACCGCACATGCTTGCACCAAACAAAACAGTGATTCTGTCTTTGTTCTGTTTCCACCCCTTAATGTCTGCCTCCTTCAAAGCGAACGTCTTCGTAGGCAACATTTTGTAGAATAAAGCAGCTTCATCAAGGTTGTAAACATCTGCTGCTTCGTACTTGGCGAGTAGTGGAGCCAAGGTGTGCTGCTTCCAGCCGTCGACAACAGACTAATCCGCGCTGCCACTCTCGCCACAAACAGTCATGAATGTCAGGTTGTTGTGCTCCTTAAATCGGCAAAACCACCCATTGCTGCATTTAAACTCAGAATGTCCAAGTTGCAGCGCCAGCTGGTTGGCCTTCTCACGCAATATGGTCCCACTGACAGGAAGTTGTGCTGCGTTGGCTTTCTGCAGCCAGTCGATCAGAGCTGCTTCAACGTCGGCGTACGTAGGCAGGCGTACTCGTGTACGCTTTGATGAGTGCGTCTTGCTGTAAGCATAGAGAATTTTCTCCTTATTCTTGATGATGTTGCACAGCGTTGACAGAGGCACGTGGTGCTTTTCGACGAGAGCCGTTTTCGACACCGTCGACTTGCTGGCCTCTTCAATTAAGCACACCTTTCGTTGCAGGGACCAGCTCTTGTACTTCGGTATCTTCCTTCCAAGCACACCTCAATCAACCAATTCACAGGGAAGACACTCAAGCGGAGACAGGAGACAAACGGAGCAGTCCCACTGAATCGCACAATGCCCGCCAGCCGACATCCAAATGACACAGACTCCACAAAACAAAACATTAACTTCGCTAGAGTGGCTAACATCGCTGTTGAGAAGATGATGATCATGATCACAACCGCACGCACCGCCGTCTGGCAGTGGCTCAAACATGGCGTCTACGACGTATTTCCGGTAAAAAAAAAAGCATGGCCTTCGAGATCTGTACATAAAAAAAAAAGTTCGTATGTTTTAGTTACAGCCTCCGAGATTCGCAACACCCTTTGCATATCTCGGAAGTCGCGGCCAAGTGTGCCAATTAACCGGGAAGTGGCAGACTGGCCGCACTAATTATCCGGTTAAATTTACATGTAAAAATATGGGACCGCGCAATAATACAAATTATCCGGGATTCCCAATTAACCGAGTACAAATTACCGAGGTTTTGCTGTATTGTGTGCACTGTGTCGATGCTGCATGTGGCTGATGACGATGAAAAATTATGGTTGAGCACTTTGCTGTGGGTGTGAAGCATTAAACCACACACTCGTTGCGCAATTAGCATTGTGTGATGACTGGTTGTTATTTTACTTTCCTGCCACGCTGTATTACATAGGTTAACGCGATTCCTCGCCTGACATGACGCCTGTATAGGGTCTTTTTGCAAATGAGTTTCAAGCACTAACGTGGCTCTGTGGTAGAATACTCGACTGCCACGCAGAGGGCCCACGTTCAAATTCTATTCGATCCCAGGTATTTTATTTTCATTTTATTTTTTCATGGCTATCAGTTACTTTTTCATGTCTATCGGTTACACCAGCGACGGTGACGCCGCTCAATGCATGAACGGGCGCCTAAGGGCTGCGCTCTAAAACAAGAAATGGTGGGAGGGATACCATAGGACAGCATTTGTAGACGCAAGGAAAGTGTATTGAGCCGTGCTCTCACAAACGGGCTGCAGAAAAAGTGCCTAATTTCCTCTGTCTCTCTCTCTCTCTCTCTCGCTCCCTCAAAGAACTTCAGAAAGTATGCTCCAGTGCCGACTTTTCCCATGAACCGTTAAAAATATTTCGGTTTCACTCTGGAACGAAATAATATATAATGTTTCGGTTACGTTTTCGTTGCGGTCAAAAATCTTTTCATTTTTCGTTTTCATTCTGTTCTGACACAGTGGTTGCCCATTCACCATAGCCTGCGTGCAAATGCTTTCTGTTTCAAAATGGTGGCTTCTTTTCACCCATTAGTACTGGCAATCATCCTGGTTTACAGAATGTGCATCGTACACTGCCACTTGAGTTATGTTTGTTGTTTGCATCACGCAATTCTTTAAAGAAAAGTTTCAGTGTAATTAACTTTGTGAAGATAATGAACAAGTGGCCCACGTCAAACTAACAGGGTTAACAACAGTGCTGACATAACGCTGTTAACAGTGTCATTGGTATTCGTTTTGTTCTGTAGTGATGGCATCACTCTTGGTAGTCACTATGCGGTTAGTCATTTCTCTATGTTGTTACAAATGGTGTTTTTTCTAAGCAATAACCTGTGTTTTCTCATAATATGAGCGGCTCTTTGGAGAGAATCTTACGAAAGCACTACATACTTTATCCATTGCAGGCACGGCGAGTCATACACATGGACCAATGTAAACTGCTGTATCCACAACATCATTGTGGGGAAGCTATGGTTTGAACAGGTACGCATGCACCCTTGATGTCTGTTTCTCAGCTGTAACAAAATATGCTATGTTTATTTCTTTTCAGTACGGCGTAATGGAGATTGTTTGCCAAAAGTCTGGACTGACATCATCACTCACGTTCAAGCAAGCTGGCTGGTTCTACAAAGATTTGCACCGGATAGAGGGATTCATCTTCGACAAGCAGTAAGTTTCATCCTGGTTGCAAGGATTTGCATTTCATGAACATGCTTGTTATTTACATGAGAAGTAATAATAATTAGGCCTGTGTGATTAACAATGTTTTGGTTTGAACTAAATAAGTTAAAATAATTGGGTTTGCATGAAACCTTGAAACAACAGCCAGAAGTTGACTTATGTACAAAAGCAAGTTCTTGAAAAAAAAAAAAAAAAGTAGTGGCCCGAAAGTCGCCGAATTATCCGATTTGCGGTCAAATCTGTCCGAAATAACGAGCGCCCAGTCTTATAGAGTGAAGTGCATACAGTAATACCTCGTTAACTCGAAGTAGTAAAAACCAGAAAAAATTTCGAGATAAGCAGATTTTCAAGATAAGCAAAGTTGGGCAAATTCCATTGAGAAGTTCAGTTCTATCTAGAAACGTTATCCCTACTTACCAGTTTCTTAACAGGAGCGCCAAACTGGCTCTTTGTAAAGGTTTTGAAAAAAAATAATGAGATACCAGTGCTATTAACCAGCTGTGTTTTTCGGCACTGCCTTTTTATTTAGTGCAGAGAGACCGACTAAGGCTGGTCTGCCTCTCAGTAACACTTGCACCTAGCAAAGCTTTCTCGAGTTGCTTAACACATCGCATGTGCCGATCATCCGCGCCGCTGCACTCAAATTTATTTCTCATCAAGCGAAGCACGTTTCTTGTTTCGGCGGATGTCGTCACCCCTCGAGTAGCTGCGTCGACGCTGCCGCGATCACTGTGCATGATGCCACGTTGTTTGGCATAAGAAAATGGTCAAACCAGCTGATGTTGCAGGCTAGATCAGTTTAGCCCACCGCTAAGTCCAGAGAATCGGCCTTATCTGTCGATGTGACTGGAAGGGGCTCCTCTCGCACGATGCCACACATAAAGCGCCGTTTTGACGTCCGGAAACTTCGAGCCTCGAATCCGTTTCTTTGATTAGGGCTACCTTTCTTTGCAGCATCAGTGACTTGCTTTGATTTGGTAGCATTATCCTCACCACATCGCACAGCCGACGAAAAAATCCGCGCGACGTGCCTTGCGTAAATAAAATGCTGAAATCGCATCTCTGACGGTAAACAAAATGTGTACGACCCGAGCTATTTTGCAGGGCCTGCTTATGTGCACGTCTATAGCGTCACATGACAAGACACAGGGTTACTCGACAAAGTTGGTATGCCGCTAGGTTCCGACTTTACTTTGAGGAACAGTGTCCACTTCGTCGTAAACGCGGCAGCCTCGCGCGAACCTTGTAAAACGTATGACATTTTGCCGCTAGTATTTTGTTAAACGGTTCGGCGGCGAAGTTTCGGTTCCATTATCAGTCGAGATTTCGAGATAACCGAAAGTAGGCACGGAAATACTTCGAGATAAAAAGCAATAAATACATTGCACCTATGGGAAATTGTTCGGTACCACGAAAACTTCGACTTAGCCGATTTTTCAAGATATGCGAGTTCGAGTTAACGAGGTATTACTGTATTTACAGGGACCAGATGACGTGTCCGAATTAACCGATTTTCCGAGTTAACGAGAGTCGAATTAACTAGCTTTTACTGTACTGCCTTTTTTCACTTGTTTTCCAGAAAATCCCGCCTGCGCTTTCTATACGGCAAGTGGACAGACTACCTCAAGGCGGCGCCTGTCGCCGAGTATGAGGAGTACATGCAGACCCACAACTTCCGTGCCCCCGAACAGCCACCACTGGGCACCTCCACGTCAGCAAGTGCGGGAGCGAGCCCCGCACACACTCCCAAGCGTATGTACGCCAAGCTGAACAGCCTGACACGCTCCCTGACGGGAGGCTCACAGGGTGACATGCCAGGACCCAAGGTGCGTGTTTTTTTGTCAACAATATGTAAAGTGACTTCCGCAGGCTTGGCACCACTAGTACATCAACAAAGATGTGTTAAAGTGCTTTACCACCTGTATGTTTGCAAGCTAACCAGACATTTGTAAAAGCACAGTGCCACGGTTTGTCTCCTCTCTTCTTTATCTTGTCTGTAAGTTGGAAAATGCTCGTGATGGTTAGCGCAAACGGAACACGTACGGAGAGAAGAAAACAATGACACAAACACTATCTAACAACTGAATGCTTATTGGAAAAATCACAAAAATATATATGTCTAAGAAAGAGATAAAAAGCAAACCTGCACATGCGCCAAAGATAACTGACAGATAAAAAACGTGTATACAGTAGAACCCCGCTGATACGTTTTTGAAGGGACCGTAGAAAATAAACGTAAGAGACGGGAAACGCAAGAGCCGAAAAAACAGGAAAAACGACAAAATATTTAGTGGTACAGAATTTTATTTCAATGCTTACGAGCAGCACGAAAATTGGCGCGCTCAGCCACGATCTAGTCGACGGATAGAAACGCGGAGCTGGGGACGGCCTCATCCACAGAAATGTAATCAACGTATGTGATTTTTTTAACACCAACAGCTGTAGGCATGAAAGAACTAAGCACACGCAATCACGACCAGCACCGCGAGTCCGACCGCGAACCGCGCGCACGACCATGCGAGCTCCAACCAGCTCGGAACTCCTCCCATCCTCCGACAAATAACGATGATGATGAGTCTACGCCAACGCGATGGCAGAAGTGAATGCCAATCTCGAAGGCCTTGCTTTTACAAGCAATTACATCATAGACGCCATGTTTGTGCAATACAAATCTCAAAGGCTATGCTTTTGTCAATAGTAAATGCCAATCTCGAAGGCCTTGCTTTCACGAGCAATTACGTCAAAGACGCCATCTTTGCAATACGAATCTCGAAGGCGATGCTTTTGTTTGCATCAATCGAACGATCCTGTTGCTTGCGCCTCTAATGCGCCTAATGTTACGGTCAAATCAGGAAAAGCTGCTGGAAAATGCACCATGTTACGAAAGCTTCGATTACAATTAGAACAAGAAGTTTATTTACAGAATTTACAACTGTCTTGAGACGTGTTTCTTGGTTCGTGTCTCGAAAGTCTCTGCCTCGTCTTCGATGTTCGCCCGCACCGGCCACTCTCTCACCCTCGTGGTATTTCTCCTGGTTTGCTTCCATTTTCACTTGTTGAACGCCACGTGCGCAGTCCAGATGCCTTTCCAGGAAAGCCCCACAACCCCGTCGCGCGGTTTCTGCCGTGCCTGAGAGGGCGGTGTGGTGTACAGTTACGTTGACAGGAGGGAAGGACTGCGGGCCTGCGGTGGGGGGCCGTGAGAGACGCTTTACGACCCTGTAGAAAACGGACTTGTGTCCCAACGCTGAGATGTTTCGTCTTTGGGGACCCAGCGGGGGGCTACTGTTGGTTGTGGGCCCCGCGGGAGGCTACGAAAAATCCTTAACATACTCCCCGCCCAATGAGCGTAGCTCATTGACCTCGAGCCTCTAAGAGATGAATAAGTTGAACAGGCCGTCGTACGTTCTTTCCCCCAGGCAGGCGTATCATGCAGGCGCGGGTGCGTCCATCGCGTCCCGGAAAAACTTCAATAATCCTGCCAACCTTCCACGTATGACGTGGGTGAAAGTCATCATGTAGCAACACCAGGTCGCTGATCTGCAAGTCACTTGCTGCTGCCGGCGTGGCGTGGTGATGTGATCGTAAAGAGCACAAGTACTCTGCTCGCCAGCGCTTCCATAGTAAATCAGACAATTTCTGGCGATACTTCCACCGACGCGCTAGTTCGTTGGCGTTAGAAGCAGTCGGTTGTTCTCCGCGAGTCGGCAGGGAGGTCAAGCGTCTTCCTATGAGAAAATGGGCTGGTGTCAGCGGCTCCGCTTCGTCCTCGTCACTGGAAACGCGGGTTAACGGGCGTGAATTTATCACTGCCTCAATGTCCGTCAGGATAGTGCAGAGTTCCTCAAACGTTACGTAGCTGCACCCAAGCACTTTCTTCAATGAGGTCTTCGTTGAGCGCACCATTCTCTCCCAAAAACCTCCCCACCAGGGGGCTCTTTCCACATTGAATTTCCACTCGATTCCCTGCTGAGACAAATAGTCGAGCGCTTCTTGGTCGCGTGCCGCTTTCCACAGCTTTTTCAGCTCACCTGCCGCACGGTGGAAGGTTTTAGCATTGTCAGAATAGATGGTGCGGCAGAGTCCGCGCCGCGCCACAAAGCGGCGAAAAGCCAAAAGGAAGGATCCCGTGGACAGGTCGGTGACTGTTTCCAAATGGATCGCTCTGGTGACAGCGCATGTGAGTAGCAAGATGTAGGACTTCTGTATCTTGCCATCCGTTTTCGTGAGCACTGGTCCGGCGAAGTCGAGGCCCGATACCATGAAAGGTGCCGCTTCAGATACCCTGTCTCTAGGTAGTGGCGCGAAAGGCTGCGTTGCAGCCTTGCTGCTCATCTTCTTGCACACAAAACAACGGTTCAACACCTTCTTTACTGCCTGTCGAGCTCGAATGATCCAAAACGTTTCTCTTAACTGCGTCAATGTGTCCAAACACCCAGCATGAAGCAGCCGGCGATGTTCGTTCCGTATCAGGAGCTCCACGAAGTGGTGTGACGCGGGCAGTACGATGGGGTGCGCCGTTTCATAGGCCAGATTTGACTTCTGCAAACGCCCCTTTAGCCGCAACAATCCGCTGTCATCGATGAACAGTTCCAAACTTTTGAGGTCTGGCTGTTGTTTGAGGCGGCTGTGTGACTCAACGTTGCTCCGTGCGTCACCGAACGCTTCTCTCTGCACCTGTCGGGTCAGAAGATCCCGCGCTTCCCGAATTTCTTCAGCACCGAGCGCGCCATTTCGCCTCTGGGCGCCGTGTTTGCAGTTATGCGTGAACCGACGCACCCAAGATGTCACTCGTAACAAACGATTCAAGTCGCTGAAGCGCTCGATGTCTATGTGAAGTGGTGGGGCAGTCGCGGAGACACTACCCACTGCCGTCTTGGTCAACCTTCGCTTTTCGTGGACGATTTCTGCGAAAACGTCAGCAACTACGCAAGGCCGATCTAATGGTTTCCAAGGGAGGCTTGACTCGTAGCGGCCGTTGACAAAGCTCAATGAATGAAAATCGTGCCTCACGTGTTCGTCGTCTCCCGATGGGTCGTCCTTCGTCGAGATGCCGAGGCTCTCTAATTCCCAGGAGGCTTGGAGCTCGTTGGAAAGGCTGGACGCCTGCTCCACCACCCCGGTGCGTAGGACGGCCACCGTCGAGCAAGACACGGTCGAGGACGCCTGCGGAATTGGGCCCTGCAGCGTCCATCCAAAGTCAGTGTTCAGCGCGACCAGCGCTCCCTCAATAGCTCGCACTTCACCGCTCACGATACGCCAATAGCTGTCGGCTCCAATGAGTATCTCAATGTCGCTGCGGTCACCGCGGGTCGGTGATATCGCCACGTCTGCCAACTGTAAATCGGCCACACCGGGGAGGTGATGCACGTCGCTTGGTAGTACAAGTTTGTCGGAGCAGATTTCCTCGATCTCGAGCGCCTCCACGCAATGCTCCTTGCGGCTGTACTGGCTCCGAAGCCACACTCGAACTAGGCGTCGCTTGCTCTTCATGACGTTAGCAGCCCCACCGAACGGATAGATAGTCACCTCTTCGTCACCGATCACCTCCAGGTTCAGTTCTCGAGAGAGGCTCTCGGTGACGAATGAGCGCTGGCTGCCCCCATCAAATAGACAGCGCGCCAGGCGCTTTCGGCAGGGACCGTCGACCCATACTTGCGCCGTTTGCAGCAGAACCGAATTCTTGCTGCTGTTGCTCAGCGAAGCCGTCGAGTGGAGCTCCGCAGCGGTCTTCGGGTCAGAAGAGGGCACGGGAGGGTCGCAGAGGGAGGTAATGTGGCGACGACCACATTTCGCGCACCGGATTGTCCAATTTCTGCACGCTTTCGTCATATGCCCTCTTTTCGCGCAACGATAGCACCTCCCCGCGTTCCGCAGCCTCATCTTCTTTTCCTTTATCGGTATGGGAGCAGTGCATTCAGCCGCGTCATGTGAGGGAGAATCACAAAAGGGGCACTTTTCATTCTCGTGTTGCACACTCACTTTAAGGCTGGCGGCAGAACCCTTTCCTTTGATGTAATCCGGATGCTGATCTTTCGGAGGGCGACTCTTAGCCGGCTCATTTGGAGCTTGTGTGTTGCCTGCGTGGGCCCTTTCACGGCTGTCCAGTTCCAGGCGAAGCGAGCCAAGAATCGCATCTAGAGTCGAGCTGTCGAGCACATCCTTGTCCGTTGCATGGGTCTTGTGGAACTCAACAGCCCACTCGGTGGGCAGCACACGAAACAAAACCGCACACAGCATCGCACCATATGTGTCCGGTTGAACACCCAAATTCTTCAGCCCAGCGACGTTTCTCTGGACGTTGTCGTGTAGGCGACGGAGCGCGTTAACGTCATCCAGCCGTTTAACTGTCTGCAGATTCAACAGCTGCGTGAGGTGCTCCTGCACGAGCACGTCCTGTCGGCCGAAACGCTCCTTCAGAGTCTTTATGGCGTAGTCGTAGTTCTGTTCACTGGCCTGGATGTCACTCACCGCTGCAGCCGCCTTGCCCGTCAGCACCGCACGCAGGTATAAGAATCGCTCGATGTTCGAAAGGCTGCAGTTTTCATGGACAGCCTGTCGAAATTGCTCCCAAAACGGCTGCCATCCAACTCGGTCGCCATTGAACTTTTGAAGTTCCAGTTTCGGTAGCTTGAGGGGGCTTGCGCTGCTGGTGGACGATAAGGCCGTTGCACTTCCGTTCACCGTAGCTCCACCAGACAGGCTGTTTCGTTGCAAGCGCTCAAGACGGGTCCGCATACGTGTAATGAGCGCCTGGTACTTCCGCACGCCCGCGCACTCCTCGGCGAAGTCGTCGTCGCTGACATGCGGGTCGATGAGCGCGTCTTGATGCTTCAGATCTTTGGCGATGACCTCCAACTCAGCTCTTATTTCCGCGAGGCGGTCCTCGTGCTCTGGTTCCAGGTCATCGGTTGTCTTCAGCAGCATAAGCTCATCGCTCAGCTTCTGCAGGTCGACGCGCGCCAAGCTCCTCTTTGTTTGTAGACGCTCCATCTTCGATCAGTACAGTTGCATCTGTTCTCGTTGAACTTCTTGTTTCCGTTGAGCTTCCCGGGTTTCGGCACCAAAATGTTACGAAAGCTTCGATTACAATTAGAACAAGAAGTTTATTTACAGAATTTACAACTGTCTTGAGACGTGTTTCTTGGTTCGTGTCTCGAAAGTCTCTGCCTCGTCTTCGAAGTTCGCCCGCACCGGCCACTCTCTCACCCTCGTGGTATTTCTCCTGGTTTGCTTCCATTTTCACTTGTTGAACGCCACGTGCGCAGTCCAGATGCCTTTCCAGGAAAGCCCCACAACCCCGTCGCGCGGTTTCTGCCGTGCCTGAGAGGGCGGTGTGGTGTACAGTTACGTTGACAGGAGGGAAGGACTGCGGGCCTGCGGTGGGGGGCCGTGAGAGACGCTTTACGACCCTGTAGAAAACGGACTTGTGTCCCAACGCTGAGATGTTTCGTCTTTGGGGACCCAGCGGGGGGCTACTGTTGGTTGTGGGCCCCGCGGGAGGCTACGAAAAATCCTTAACACACCATGGCCGCTCTCTTTGGTAGTCACTCGGTCGGCTCCGAGTGCACTTCGCGACGTATAATACGGGAACGGTCCAACAGTTACGACGTAACAGCGGGGTTCCCAATACAATGTATCCTATGGGAGCTATGCCGGGACCGGTGGAAAACGATGTAACAGCCAGGAAAACGCAGCAGTGAGGAACGTAACAGCGGGGTTCTACTGTACTGACAAAACTACGCACTTTCCAGGAAAGACACTTCCTCATCAAGCAAAGTGATAGAAGGGCAGCTCATGCACGTGTCTTTCTTTTTGATCATTTCAAATGCCTCCGCGATTTCCCGAGTACGCTGCCTCTTGTGCCTAGTCACCACGACCGTTTTTTCCAGCTCGGGTGCGCAGCCGCATTGTCGGCAATGGAGGGCAAGGTGTGAAGACAGCGCACCCTTCAAAGAGCTAGCATGCTTTCTCAAACGGACGTTGAGACACCTCCCCGTCTGTACAATGTAGGAATTACCGCAGGACAAGGGGATGCTGTACACAACGCCGCAGGTGCAGTCAATGAACCGTGTGGCATGTTTCATAGAACACTCGCCATCTACTGAACTCTCCTCTCTTTTTTGCACCATTCTGTCAATGGAAACGCACACGCTCCCGAGCTTCCTGCCGGCACGAAAGATGACGTTGAAGTCGTAATGACTAGCCACCTTCTTAAGGCGATGCGAAACAGTGTGCAAATAGGGAATGACAGCAAACTTGCTACGTTTTTCTGGGGGCAATGCCCCTGCACCTGCACCATTCTTTTGCTCCAGCTTCAAGCGGTGCAGCAAACGCTGGGAAATAGACCCAAGAGCCAAGCGTGAGAAACCCGCCGCTTCTAATCTCTGCACCTGACGCATGAAGTTTTCGCGCATAGCATGCGCACAGCACTTCTTGATAGCTGCTGAAAGACACGCCATGACCAACCCATTCTTAACAAACTTCGAATGAGCACACTTGTAACTTAAAAGCTTCTTTACAGAACGGGGTTGGTACAACTAGCAAACGTGTGTCGCTTGGAATCGAATGGAGAGGTCAAGAAATTGCAAGACATCGTTCCTTGGAACTTCTGATGTGAATGTTAGGCCCCAGCCCCTTTGTTTGAATAATCTCAGGGCATCAATCATTGAGCGCGTGAAGTTTCTTCGTTCTACAAACACAAGGTAATCATCAACATACCTAAACACATCACACGCCATGCCGTCGAAGTCATGTTGAAGAGCACGGTCAACTTTTCCTAGAAAAATACTGCTGAGTATAGGTGCCACTCTTGAGCCAATACATACCCCTGACTTTTATACATACAAGCCCTTCCAAAGGAAACAACAGTCGAGCCTAAATAAAATCATAACAGCTTTGGAAAGCTATCTATTGGAATCCCAGCATTGTTTCTGAAGGAAACCTCGTCATTACAGTCAAACCTCGTTAATACGTACCCGCTTTAAACGTACTAACGGTTAAAACGTAGTTGCGACGAATCCCCGACCGAGTCCCATAGAGCCCAATGCATTCGCTGACCGCTTAAGCCGTAGTGGTTCGCCCTATGCCTACCGGTTAGTGCGTACCCTGCGTGCCTCGATAACGTTTTGTGCCATAAAATTTTACTGCGCCGCTCAACTTCCCGACGCCAGAATGTGCCGCCAAAGGTCTTCCGCCTTTTTGAGAAGTGCGCAGATCAGTCGATCCCCGATTCCGACTTCCGCGCGATTGCGGCGACGCCTTTGCGGGTAAGCATCGGGAAAGAATGAAGGCGAGGTGGCGGCCACCGACGAACGCGCCGACAGCCTTATCACAATAAGTATCTTCAGCTATCTGCTCGGGCACGCATGCGGCGCAGCGCTACTTTTTAAGCCTACTGCACACTTTTATTAGGTGACAACCTGAACGCGCTGGGCCGCCGATCGCTGCCGCTTCGTTGTGTTGGTCGTCTTCAAGGCTGAAGTTGAATTAATGGCACAAATGCTTGGGCAGGGACGAAGAACTTCAACTATGTACCAACTAGCCCGACAGCAAACGCTGTTAAGCCGTCATCAGGCGCGCACCGCCTTGTAGAAGCGAAAGCAGATCGCTGTTGCGTAGTTAGTGTTGCGGGTCGCGGGCGCCGAGAAACCTCGCTGCATTGACGCTAGCACACTAAACGCACGTGTACAATACAGCAAGCGTAGCGCGGTTGTAACCATACTGCACACTTTTATTAGGCGACCACCCGACGCGCCTCCGTCCGCTGCCAGGACCGCTAGAGCATCGCGGAGTGCGCATCGCTTGCATGAAGCTCGTCATCGCTGCGTTAACCGAACAAGCTACTCGCCGCATCTGTGCACGATCTGGAGCGAAGTGGGTACGAACAACATTCCCACGATAAATGCGCGCGTGCGGCACAGCAAGCGGCCCGGTAGTGACGGCGTGAGCCGAGTAGGCGACGCGCTGCACACAACTAGCCGGGAGACGATCGGCTCCACGCGGCCGTACCGCGTTTCACTGGAACTGTGTCAGTTTTCGTTTAGTAGCAGATCGCGGTTAGACACACGCACATATACCGCGGAAAGCAGACACTGTCCGTTCTGTCGCTATGTCGGTCACTGCGTTGACCGCGTATCCCGGACCCTGCAATAGTTTCGAAATGCGCTCTTCGGCGTCGCCACTACGCGCTATCGGGCGGTCGTGCGAGTGTGCCAGGATCTTTTCTCCACTTTGGCAAAAAGAAAGGAAAGGATTTGCGGTGGGTACTTTAGGCAATATTTGCTGTGGCACTCTATTTATTTGCTGGCGGCGATGGCGTACGCTACGAGATGCAAATTTGTACTTGGTGTTTAATGCGTACTACCGTTTAGTGCGTAGTTATGCCGCGTTCCCGGCAGGTACGTATTAACGACGTTTCACTGTATCCGCCAACACCTTGACCACTTCTTCCAAGTTGCGTACCAGAAATGGATCGACCACCATTAATGCTTCCAGGTGTTTCGGGAGGAAACCAGACACCATGTACTGCCAAGTGTTTCGCTCTGTTACAATAGCGCGGAAAGGAATATCAGCCTTGTGTGTCTTGGCTGTGAAAAAAATCTTTAGCTCAAGGCTCTTGGCACCATTTACTTCTGAATGCAAACGTGCTAGGCTCAAGTCCTTAAGAAGGGCCAAGGCATGCTTCTTTAACTTAGATGCTTTATCAGACACCTGCTTGAAATTCTTTTCCACCGCGTCCCCAGCCTTCCTCCGAAACAAATCCTGCGGCATAGCCATGTAACACCCTTCTTTGTCAGAAACCACAGCACGGAAGTCATTGTCAACAAACCAATCCACTAAGCCCCGCAACCCAGGACCACACGTCCCTCTTTCTTCCACATTCCGAAAGGCTAGCACAGATTCTTTAAGGCAATGACCTAACTCTGACTCGGGAACTTTTCGTGACACCCCACAGCCGAGAAACACCTTTTCAACTGGAGATAAGCGAGGCTCGAAACAGAATTCTGGGCCTAATTTGAAAACACACTCAAAACGCTCCGGTACCCGGGTATCTCCTAGAACAATCACACGCCCTTCACTTGGTCCGGACCTCGGCTTTGCTGGGAGCGTCAGTAGTGCAGCGTTTTAAAGAAACTCAGTCGTGGTGACCAGGCACAAGAGACAGCGTACTCGGGAAATCGCGGAGGCATTTGAAATGATCAAAAAGAAAAACACGTGCATTAGCTGCCCTTCTATCACTTTGATTGATGAGGAAGTGTCTTTCCTGGAAAATGCGTAGTTTTGTCAGTATACACATGTTTTTTATCTGTCAGTTATCTCTGGTGCATGTGCGGGTTTGCTTTTTATTAGAGCTGTGCGAATAGCAAAATTTTGGGTGCAAAGCGAATTCGAATATTGAAGTGTGAGTGCGAATCGAATCGAATATTTTTCGCATATTTCTCGAATATTTTTCTAATACTTCGAAGCAAAATTGCAGAAAAAAAGTTAGAGAGGATTTCTAAGCATATTCTTATGAGATAGCAACTTGAAAGTGTTTCTTTTCGCTAGGTTGATGAAGCGCTGGCGGGGTGGTGTTTCATTGTTGTCTTATCAAGAATGAGGCAATGTAGAGGCCGAATTGTATTTATGTACATGATTTGGTGCAACCAAAGTGTTGCCGACAACACTTTACACGTGATAGGCAGAGATGCCATTTCCTCAGCCTCTCCTCCTCTTTCAACTTCTGTGGAAGCCCCACTGATGTGGCGGACAAGGGTGTGCTCCCTTGAAGTCCGGAGTTCCAAATCTGCCTCGTAGATGTCGATGTATAAGAACACCAAAAATTTGGATGCCAGAAAGCTTCGGCTTCCGATTTTTCGGACTTCCTGCCAAAATTTCAGGTCCCAAACAGCATTAATTAGGCCCCCACTTCTGCCACATCTTTCATCTCCACGTTAGAACCAGTGTTTTCTTGAATTAGTACATTTGCGACCGTAGCAGAGTTTGAAAGGCAGCTTTGCCGCAATATTGGGGTGTGATGAGGTGAAGCATATCGAAAATCTGGAGACCACTTCCAATCGGACGTTGACTGTGTCTTGGCAAAGCTCGACCGTAACGGAGCTTGAAAGGCAGCTTTGCCGCAATACCGGGGTGTGATGAGGTGAAGCATATTGAAAACCTGAAGGGGTCACTTTCAATTTGACGTTGACTCTATTTGTTCTTGGGAAGTTCGAATAGTTTGAATAGTAAAATTCCAGTGCGAATCGAATCGAATAGCAAACACTAATCGAAAAATATTCGAAATTTCGAATATTCGCACACCCCTACTTTTTTCTCTTTCTTAGATATATATATTTTTGTGATCTTTCCAATAAACATTCAGTTGTTAGATAGTGCTTGTGTCGTCGTTTTCTTCTCTTCGTCCGTGTTCCGTTTGCACTAACAATCATGAGCGTTTATCTTGTCTTTCATGCTGTTTCCTCAGCAAAGGCATTTATAGTTTGTATTTATGGCACACAGGTATGTATGGGTGTCTACGTTCAGTGCAAAGTCAGTGTCGTCTTCATCGTATTCTGGAGCGATCTGACGATTACAACATTCTATGGGAACATTGAGCAAACCTCTTTTCATAGCTTTCATTTTTTTTCTTTTACTTTGCAAGATCAGTCATTCTGTTAAAAGGGTATCAACTTGAGCTTGTTGGCATGGCTTCATCACAGGAAATGGCGCGGGCACGCGGGACTTAGAAAGACAGGCAGGACTTATCGCTGGCTAACAACATGAGCATTTGTTTCATGTGAACAAATATATATGCTTCTTTGGAAAGAGAAAAACAATAAAAGATGAGGGAAAGGGGAAGCCCTACGCATGCGTCTTGACTAGTACATGAAAATGCACTAAATTCTTGGGTGCACTAAATGCGCCCAAATCATTCCATTTGCAAGAAGCAACATGCGATGCAATTTGTGCCCTGCAAGACTGAAGTTGTCTATGAGATACCAACGTCTTGCGGTGGCCGCTACTTGGGCAAACGGGTTGTTGCGTTAATGACCGGCTGCTGGAGCACATGCACAATCTCGAGGGCGAAACTGGAAGCAATCTGGCAGTTCTCTGTGCCCAGTGCGGCTGCACTCCAAGTTTCGAACAGACGCACATCTTAACGCAGATATCGCGATTGCCGTGCCGGGGAAATCTATGAAGCGTTCACGATTCCTTCCATTGGGCCATCATGTGTAAGCTCATCGTCCATCGTACTAACCGACAAGAAGAGTAATTATCTCCGTGATTGAACATTGCATTTTCCTGTACTAGTCAAGACGCTTGCATGGGGCTTCCCCTTTCCCTCATCTGTTCTTGTTTTTCTTTTTCCAAGAAAGCATATGTATATTTGTTCGCAAGAAATAAACGCTCATGTTGTTAGCCAGCGCAAAGTCCTGTCTTTCTAGTCCTATGTGCCCGTGCCGTTTCCTGTGATGAATCATTGTTGTCTACCATTGTTCTCTTGCATTAAGAAAGTCAAAAACCTCAAGGACAGAATTACCAAAGGGCCCCTCACGAGGCTTATGTAAGAGGCTACGAGGACTAGAACTTTCTTATCTGAGATGGCCAATTTCTTGAAAATTCTGCATAAGAAAAAAAAATGCTTGTAACCAATCTGTTTTGTAAAGATCTGTACTGTAACACTAGAATAACATAATATTTGCTGTTCTGCTTGTTGCCATGGTGCAGAGCCCCGAACCCTGTGACCTCGATGACGGAGAGATTCCCAAGAGTGATTCGACGTATTCACTCGACATCCCAAACTCTCGTCTCCTTTGGCGAGTCACACCACGACCAGAGTACGCGGCCCAGGTATGTATTGCAATAATGCCAACATCTAGGCAAATCCTTTAAGTGTGTTTATTTTGATAGAAACTGAGTCATAGTTGGTCTTTGCTGAATTCTTGGGGAGGTTTCCTTTTAGTCATACTGCTGGTCATATAAACGTTCTTGTAGCAGTCTGTGTCGCCGCAGTTGCTCAGAATAAGCTTAAGAACAGCTCTCACCTGTAAAACTTGAGCGTTATTCAAACAGTATGAGTGCACTGTAAGTTATATTGAGCAGCAGATATCTTTAGAAGAGAGTGGGGTATGGAAGACATCGTTTTCACAACCACAAATTGCAGATCATTGAATGTCTAGAGAATGTAAAGCATATTCTAATTGTAACTGTGGCATTGCTTACTGCAGGGACGCATATTTTTCGCAATAACTGACGCGAAAGCTAGGGTGAACACTGTGAGCTGAAGGTATTGTTGGTGTCGAAAGTTTGCAGATCATTAGACTTGAGAAATAGGTGAAGATGTTTGTGGCTGGGGCGCAAAGCCCAATATTCAAATTGCCAGTCTTTATAACAAAGCTTGTTGCTTGGAACGTTGGTTCACCATTGTGAAAGAAAATAGAATGTGCAAGACAAGACAAGGAAAGGAAAGGAAGTCGACATGGACAGGCACAATCTGTGCATGTGTCTGGGTTGCTTGTCTTGTTTCACACATCTAATTTAGTGCCAGTTTTCACTGATATGTGCAAACAACGGCGTTGTGTGGCTTCACTAGCTACAGTCACATGCTTCTTGGAAATTGGTGCCTACCATACGTTCATTGCTGTAGTTGTAATCTTGGTCCTATGTGAGTGAATGGTGACTGTAGGCACTAGGTTTCAGCTTTCCTGACGGGCTTTTCCCATGCGCTCTCTCATGTGCAGTATTACAACTTCACATTGTTTGCCATGGCGCTGAACGAGATGGAAGAAGGAATGGAGAAGGAGCTACCCTCAACTGACTGCCGGCTGCGGCCAGACATGCGACGGTTGGAGGCAGGAGATTTGGGTAAATATTTATTTTCAGTTTTGTCAAACATTCGCATAGCAGTGAAATCACACTGGTTGTACAATGTGATGCACAGCTGTAGCCTTACGTATAGATGCCATTTGACTGCACCCCTGTGCGGCAGCCGGGGCAGCCGTGTCGAGGCAGCCCCACTTGCTGAACAAGGCAGCCGTGCTGAGTGTTCAGCGCCTCCAGGTAGCAAAAGCACAGCCTCCGAGATTTAATGGCTACTCCCAGGCACTGCTGTCCACTGGATTTTCGAAGTGTGGGGTGGGGTTTTGTTCAAGATGGTGCAGAAAAGCATTAAAGTCACGGGAATCTTGAACAATTGCGATAAAACGGAGGACGACCTTATCTGGGAGAGGCGAGTTTGAAGACACGACGAATAAAGAGAGGAGGAGGAGGAGGACGACGACGAAGGCAAGGAATAACAAACTTGCAACCGCGTGAAAGGTTGCTTCTCACTTCTCCCGGTACAAGCGATTACTACAGTTCAGTAAAGGCAAGTAGCACTGAAAACATGTAAGAAAAAAAAGTTAAATTTTTCTCCATGTATGGCCGCACCCACGATTTTCACCCCAAATCTCGGGAAAAAAACCTGCGGCCATTACACGAGTATATACGGTAATTCTGTAATTACTCGAATCTAGGCCGACCCCGATTCTAAGCCGGCCCCCTAAAGTCCGAAGCCCGAAAAAAAAAAACTTACCTCGAATGTAGGCCGGGTAAAATTCACAAAGAGAAAACATTTATTGAAAATATGAAGATGAAACGGAGCAGTTGGTTCATCATCAAGATGCCGCGCTCATTCCGAGTTGTCGTCGCTGATCTCTTTGTCGCTGTCCTCAAACAGTGCGCAATCCTCGGTGCCATCAAGTGCATTTGATATGCCGCACTTCTCGAAAGAGCGCCGAACGTCCGAACGAAGTCGGCCAATGCCGTCTCCATTTCAGGGTGACGGCCTTTCCGTGGACCGGTAAAAGCCATCCTCGTTGCGGCGCACGCGAAGAGCTTCTCCCGTTGGCTCCTCGAGCGACGAACATTCTTTTCGTCCACTCCAAAGTCCCGCCCGGCTTGAACGTTGGAGGACGACTCCGCGACTAGCACAACTTTCCTTTTATACGCCGCACTATAATGACTACGCTCGTTTGGCGCCATTGAGCTACGCCACACACAGCCCACTCGAAGCGAGACTCAAACTGACGAATGGCTTGCCTCAACACTCGCCACAAAGATAAAAATGGCAGCCTCGCGTGCGTACTTAAGCCAGGTGTTGGCTCGGCTACTAACGGCTACAATACTGTCTAGGTGGCGCTAGTTTTGCAACACTTTTCTCAATGAAAAATGGCGCGTTTTTCAAAATCTTCGAATCTAAGCCGAGCCCCCACTTTGGCACATCGTTTTTTCGAAAAGACCATCGGCCTAGATTCGAATAAATACGGTAAGGAACTGGCAACCATTCGTTGAAATTCATTTTCGGAAAAAGTAAATTATTTGCAAACGCAACGTTCTGGCACAGACCATCAGTGTGCCAAAGAGAACATACTGAAAATTTTATTGAGATCAGTGAACATAAAAAATTGCTCGAGTTGCCCTTTAAAGGGGCGCCTGCAACACTTTTTCAGCATAGTCAGAAAACGCTGCCGATCGATAGTCGAGGCTCCTAAGAACATGTGAGCCAAACATTATATGTAGTGCAGCACATGACCTGGAATTTACAATTACTTCTCAAAGTCAGCTATAAATCGCTCGCTCTTCTCTCGACAAATGATGCCATAAACCCAAGTGACCACACCATGAGCTCAAAGTCCACGGCCATTGGCTGATTTAAGCACCGTGAGCTGCATGGTTGCCGCGGCCGCCGTGACGTGCCCGCGCGCTCTCTCGCAATCACACTGAAAGTGAGCCTCTCCCCCCCCCCCTTTGTGTAGCTTTCAGTGCACTTGCTGGTACAAAAAGAGGAATAAGGTACTTAAAGCATGTGACAAATCCCTGAACCTCCTCTAATACTTGACTGTTTCTAAAAATTTTTGCGGCAGTCGATTCGTGAGGCAATAAACTCCTCTAGTGAAGCCATTCAATGATTACTTGGAAAGGTGTTGCAGAGCCCCTTTAATAGAATGGAAAACTTGACTAGTTCAGTTACACATACTAGGCTTGGCATTAAGTAGTGCAAGTCAGTGGAACACAAGAACAAAGTAGGGCGACACACTGCATGTATTGCTGCGTACAGCTAGTAGAACATTGTGTACATCTCCTTCCTTTGTTCTTGTGTTTTGTTTAGCCGTGCTAACATTAAATGTTGCCAGGAAGCTGGCAACTCGTGGAACTTATTTACCATGTCTGAAAACTTACTAGCAGCTTTGAGAACCACCAAATGTCAAGACTAATCTGTGCAAAATGGTTAGTAAATTTTCTTTATGAATACAAATGACGGTATATCCTGTTATAGAAAATGGTTTTTTTTTATAAAGTGAGATGAGAAGGGCTGTGAATTTTTAGGGGAACTTTCGGCGAATAATGGTTATCTTTCAGTTTGTTGTAAAGAAGGCTTGAATATGTTTTTTTTTTATTATGCAGTCAGTCTAGACTTGGTTTCCTTTACTTATAAGCTAGAACACGGTGATAATAAGTAATGATGCAAGCTTTTGTAACCGCTTGATTCTTCCCTTCGTAGATGGTGCTGCAGCAGAGAAAAATCGTTTGGAGGAGAAACAGAGGGAAGCACGCAAACATCGCAAAAAGCACAAGGACATCTGGGAGCCAAGGTGACTGCTTGTTCCTGCCTCAGTCTTTCCATTTTTGTCTATGTAGTGGAGAGCCAGACTTCGTACATATTAACGGTGTACGGTACCATATGTTACATATAGGATTCAGTAACAAATGTAATGTCGTCCTCTCAACTAGCGCACCTTTTTTAAAAGCAAGATGAAAAACCAAATTTGTGACATCATTATTCTTTGCCTTGTAGTCATAACTCCAGTCGCCACTCACAGTGGCTTGATGCCACTGCCAATAATGAGACATCAGTCAATGGCTTGATTTACACAAAGCTGGCAAGAGCAGGCCAAGACAAAAATCGGTCACACATCTTGGCACTTGTTTTCATGAGCACATGCCTGGCAAGCTTAGATTGCCCTGGTCACCTGGGTGTGCCAGTGTTGCCAGGTTTGGCTACTTCTTTAGGCCAGCAGTGGCAGAAAGAAACGTCATGGAGACTCGACTACTTTCTGGCTACAGTCGAACCCGGGTATATCGAACTCACCAAAAAACGTTTATTAGTTCGATATATAGCATAATTCAATATAGGCCCGCTATAGGATTCGGTGACGGAAAGGTACATACTAATAAGAAAAGTACTTTATTAATATGGTGGCTTACTTGCGTGCCCTAGTTCGGAACAAAATAGTCCTGGATTTTCTTCTGTTTCAACGACTTCGCTGCCTGCAACAGCACGCACGCCTACACGTTGTCCAACGAGTCGGAGCAGCCTTCCATATTCATGCAATAGCGCCGGACCAACGCAAGTGCACTAATCACTTCGGAGGATGTAGGCAACGGGCCATCGTCAATTTCCTTATTGCAGTCGCTTTGGCTCGTGGTCGGCACAACGTCTGCAACGTAGTCCTCATCTTGTAGCTGGCCCATGATGGCGACATCATTGTCCGCACTGACGAACTCGTCAAATGTCGATCCGTACGCGGCGGCGATGTGGATCTTGTACGCGGCGGCAACGCCGGACTTCTCACCGCACTCAACTCGATTTATGATTTCGAGTTTCGCGGCGAACGGCAAATTTTGCCTCTTTGCACAAGCCTTGGCGACAGCGCGCCAACAGGCAACACCACCAGCTTGGACCACGCTGCATGAGGACTCGAGGAAAAGAGGCAGCAGCAGGCACACAAGCATAAAGAAAGAAAAAATGGCGCTCACTTGTACCGCCTCCACGCCTCGGAGAAAGCGCAACGGCCTCTGATTGGCTGTAAGCGCTGCGAGCAGGCCAGGATCGTTTTTTGCAGGCGGGTATTCGCCCGTGGACAGCCGGGTCTAAACCACTTTTTCTAGGGTGGCGCCGGCAGTTTTCCCCGCAACTGCGAAGGAAAGCCAACTTGCTGGGGCACTTTTGAGGCACATGGAGTTTGATATATCGGTTGTCGTTGCTATTTTCGTTCGATGTAACAGTAGCTTGTGCTATATATTCTCAATGTAAATTTACCATGTTTAGAAATTGTTCGATATACGGGATAATTTGATATAAGCGGGTTCGATGTAGTCGCGCTCGACTGTACTTGTTTGTTCTCTCGATTTGAACCAAATTACCAATACCTTGTGATGTCGCAACCACTGCCGTTCGATTATGTAGTGTCAAAACATGGCGGCCAAGGTGTGTTTCCAGTTCTCAAAATTGAATTTGGCACAGGCATTAAAAAAAAAAAAAATTGGCCGCGGATCTGCATGCTTCGCTGCAAATGTCGTTGAAAGACGATAGAGAAGCGCTGCGTTAGAGTTACTGTATATGCTACCTTTCAGTAGCCTAAAGATAGCAAATGCAGTAACACTTCTCTGCGTGAGATATGGGCGTCATCTGGCAATACATCAGGAAACAAGCTTGTGCAGAGGGCACGGAGGAGGAAAGTTCTTTCCTTCCTCCATGGCAGAGGGCTTTCGTCGGCGCGTCGCATTTTCAGCGCAGCTTAAGAAACTAGGGTCTTTAGAATTACATATCTATGTATTTTCTATTAAAGGGGTCATGAAGCACCCCTTGGGCTTGTTGAAAAAACACATCCTGCGGAAAGCTGACACGACTATGAACTGCTCTGCCAAATACTACAGTCGTGCGCGCCGCGTAAAGGCCGCAAGCGGAGCGCGAAGTTGCCGTTTCCCCAGGCGCCCTCTTTTCAAACAGAGGCCGGTTCTCACTCTCGTCGGTGGGCGGGGCGTCTGGCAGTTTACGTCGCAAGAGACGTAGCATGCTTATTGGCCGATAGCCGACGTAAATTGAGAGCGGCGTTCAGATCAGATGCGCTTCTTGCCACGGGGTGCCGCCACTTGCCGGCGCCGCACTCCTCAGTACACGGTAGCCGCACTCGCGCGAGCGAATCACAGCGGGAGAGCGATCGCGTTTCATGACGCGCGCTGACGTAACTTCTTTCCCCCATGCCATCCCTCCCTGTCTAGCTTCCAGTGCGCTCGTCGGCACGAGAAAAGAGAGAAAGCGCTCGGAGCGTGCGCCAAACCCCCGTGGTGGTGGTAGAAACATTTATTGCCAGTGTGTGAACGTGGGGGCCAAGCCCCCTACATGGCACGTGGGTGCTCCCTCAATGTGAGGGGGCACCCTTACAAAGCGAAGGAAAGTCCCTGAAGCGCAATCCTCTTCATGGCGCAGGAGATGATCCGGCGCTGATCGAAAGCAGAAGTGCTGGTCATGATGGACTCCCAGTAAGACACCGCCACAGCCGGTGATGGGGGATGAGGGAAGGTGGGGCATGTGAGGAGGATGTGTAGGAAATCTCCTGGTTTGCCGCAAAGTTTGCATGAAGAGAAGAATTGGTCTGGGTATCGGGCGTTTAGTAATATAGGGTATGGAGCGTTGGCTAGGGAATGAGCCTCCTCGTTGCCAGGGAGGCCGGCATGTGCTGGCGTCCAGACGAGTGTTATGGAACGCTGGGGCTGCCAGAAGCGTAGTAGGCGAGCAGCGGTGCGGGAAATGAAGCCATTGGCATAGTTCAGGATAGCTGATTTTGAGTCGCTTATGATTGTGGAGGCAGATGTAGAAACAAATGCAAGCGCGATGGCTGCCTCTTCTGCCTCTGTGGAGGAATTGGTGATGATTAAGCACAACGTTAGAAGCTTTGCCTGACTGTCAGCTACCGCCAGGGCCATACGGGATCCTGACGTGTATTCCGCTGCGTCCACGTAGACCACGTCATGGTCCTCGCTATACTGTTTCTCGAGGGCCCGAGCCCTTGCCGTTCTGCGTTTCTCGTCTCGCACAGGGTGCATATTCTTCGGGATTGGGGGCACGTTGAGGTGAGAGCGGAGGTTAGAAGAAAGAGGGACCCCCTCGGGTGAGTGTGTAATTGGGGTTAAGTTTAATTGGGACAACAGAGTGCGCCCAGCCACTGAATTAGACAGACGAGATCTTTGTGCCGTAAAGGTGGCTTCCGCGAGTTCCTCAAATGTGTTATGTACACCTAGTTTGAGGAGTCGGGCATTGGATGTGCTGGGTGGAAGTCGTAGAGCCGTTTTCGTGCAACTTCGTATTAGCGCGTTAACCCGGTCTCTCTCCTTTTGTCGGAGAGGTAGGTAAGGGAGGGCATATGTGGTGCGGCTTATGATGTAAGCCTGGGTGAGGCGTAGCGTGTTTCGCTCGCGTAGGCCAGCCCGACGGTTCGCGATGCGGCGAATCAGTCGAGTGGTCTGCTGAGCGTGTGTTCGGAGAGTCCTTATGACTTCTCCGTGTGCGCCATGCGAGTAGAGAACTAGCCCTAGCACACGAATTTTAGAGACTAGTGGGATGGGATGGTCACCTAGCGTGAGAGAGATGGGGGGAATGACTGAATTACATTGCTTCGGGCGGTAGAGAAAGAGCTCTGATTTGGAAGGGGAACAGGTAAGGCCACGCTCCCGTACATATGTATCAATGGTGGTCAGTGCCAGTTGTAGGTTTTCTTCGATTTCGGCGTCACTGCCGTGGTTTGCCCAGACAGTGATATCGTCGGCGTAGAAGCTAAAATGGAGGTTGGGGATCTGAGCCAGCTGTTGCGGCAGATGAAGAAGGGCAATGTTAAAAAGAAGAGGGGAAAGAACTGCTCCCTGGGGTGTACCTCGTGCGCCAAGCGTGATGCCCGGAAGGCTGTGGTCGCCAAAGGTAAGTGTGGCTGTGCGGTGGCTGAGGAAGTCTCGGACGTAGTTGTACGTCTTTGCACCGACTCCCAGAGTTACAAGGTTCTGTAGGATAGCTGAGTGTATAACGTTGTCAAATGCCTTAGTGAGGTCTACACCTAAGATAGCTCTGGTGTCACAGGTTTTAGAGTCGAGAATATGATGTTTATTTGTAGGAAAACGTCCTGTGTGGAAAGACCCGGACGAAATCCAAACATGCAAGTGGGCATGAGATTCTTGCCTTCTAGGTACTGGCAAAGCCTGGTTTGGAGTACATGCTCCATAAGTTTGCCGACAGATGAGGTGAGGGATATGGGCCTGAGGTTAGAGGTAAGCAGAGGTTCCCAGGTTTGGGTATAAAGATGACCTTGGCGTCTTTCCATTGAGGTGGGAGGGTGCCCTTTTGCCAGCACTCATTAAAGTAATCAGTAAGGACGGCAATGGATTGGGCATCGAGATTGCGGAGTGCTTTGTTGTGCACCCCGTCCGGACCAGGGGCTGAACAAGTGTTTAGTTTCTGTAGTTCGGCTTGAACTTCTGCTACTGTAATGGGTTCGTCGAGGAGGTCATTAGGGGGACCTGTATAGTCGGGGTGTGTTACTACAGGATATGTTGGGAAGTAATGATTTCGAAGTTCCTGGAGGAGTTCTCGTGGAGGCATATCGGAAGTATGTAGGAGTTTGGTGAGGTTGTGCCTTTGGGTAGTTTTAGTCTGCGTTGGGTCAATTAAGTGCCTAAACAAGTTCCAAGTCTGAGGCAAACTCATATTGCCATCTAATTTGTTGCAAAGTGATTCCCAGTTTTGTCGTGAAAGAGCGGCTGCGTGGGTCTCTATCTCTTTGCTGAGGCGGGCGAGTCGACGTCTAAGAGTCCGGTTCCAACGCTGCTTTTTCCAGCGTCGTTCTAAGCTTGTTTTAGCGCCCCATAAATGTAGGAGGCGGGAGTCAACTGTGTCGCTTGGGCAGTCCTCTCGTATAGGACAAGTTACGGATTGGACATCACTTCGAAGTTGTTTGGACCATTCGGTGATGTCCGTGATAGCAGCGTGGGTACGGCTTGCTCTATATGTGCGGAAAGAATCCCACTTAGTGAAAGTGGAGCCTCTGGGAGGCCTGCGGGGTAGTTGCATATTTAAGAGAATTTCGATAATGTAATGATCACTACCCAAATTCTCTTGCGTGTTGCACCATGTGGCATGAGGGAGGCGATATGCAAACGTAAGGTCTGGTGTAGTGTCTTTACAGACACTGTTTCCCGTGCGTGTCGGAAAGGTAGGATCGGTGAGTAGGGAGAGACCGTTTTGTTGCGCTGCTAACCACACCCGACGTCCTTTTGGTGTGTCGCGCGGGTAACCCCAGGCCGTATGTGGGGCGTTAAAATCTCCCACGACGAGGAGAGGGCACTTATTCGCTAAGCGTTTCGCAAGTGTAAAGAGGTGCTCGAAGTTGCCTTGTAGGCACTTAGGGCTGCTATATACATTCAGTATGAACAGACTGGTCGCTCTAGCATGTTGCGGCACAAGTTCAATTAAAAGGTGATCAATGTCTTGAACTGCTAAGCAATGGGAAATGGAGGTGATTGAGCGATGAATTAGAAACGCTACCCGAGAGGGTGTAGGGGATGTGGGTATAATGGAAGTATAGCCGGGTAGGGTGAGGGGGTTAGACGGCTCCTGCAAGGCAAGGACGTCGGGTCCCGCAGCGCAAGACAGAAGTTGGTGGACAACATGACGCTTCTGGCCAAAACCTCGGCAGTTCCACTGCCAGAGTGTAAGATTATGGTTTGGAGTTGCCATCATGAGAGTCGATAAGGGGCAGGGCCGCAGCGCCTGGGTGGGAGTCGTGAGCGACGGCAGGGATTGGGCTGTCTTGCCCTTCGGCTGCCTTAGGCTTCTTGCGTTTACTAGGGGTGAGGTCTCGATTAGGAAGGCGGGTTGCGAAAGAATTGAGCTGTGACTCAAGATTGTTGTAGCGGTCATTGAATGCTTGAGTTAGGGCATCAAAACGGTGATTAAGCGCAGCATTGTCTGTTGTTACACGTACTACCGCATCTTTGAGCGTTGCACATTCCTGATTGATGCTAGTGATAGCTTCCTGCAATTTCGCCTCAAAACGAGCAGTAAAAGACTCAAGCAGATTTGGTATATCGGTTAGAGAGGAGTGTGTGGAGGGATGGGGCGGTGTGCACTCAGTTGAGTGCCGAGGAAGTTCCGTGTCAACATCTAACTCTAGAGCATGAGGAGAGGAAGTAGAGTTGACGTGGTTGGCTATGATAGGGGCTGTGGGTGGATTGGGGGGAGGAGGTTGTGATGCAGTTGGAGCGGGGGTAGGTGGATTTGGATAGCTTGTGGCAAGTGTACTTATCTGGGCCTCGAGCTTCGCGATGTGTTCTCGAAGGGCTGCGGCTTCTGCTCGAGCTGCTTGAGCTTCTGCTTTGGCCGCCGCTGCCTCCTCCCGAGACTTCGCCAGGGCGTCTTGTAGAGTGGGAGTCGCTGTCAAGAATGATGCGTGCTTGGAGTAAGAGCGGGAAGGGCCCCAGTCTTTGTTCAGCGGCCCGGTCCAGGCTTGCTTTTGTTGGCTGGGCTGGGTGGGCTGAATGGGCCCTGACGACAACTGGGGAAAGTTGTCCCCGTGTACGACCGGTTCTTGTTGCTGCGTTTCTGGTTGCTTTGTCTGTTTGCGTGGTTGGTGAAGGTTTCGTCCTTTGCATGATCCAGTGCCGGTAAGGTGAGAGCCCTCGCACAGAATGCACTTGGGCGTGCAAGGAGGTTCTTGGGGCAGGTGTTGTGTGCCGCAACGTGGGCAAAGATTAGACTTGGGGTTTGGGCAGACGTCATAACGATGACCAGGCTGTCTGCAATTCGTACAGGCATCCGGACTGCCACGGTACGGAGTGCAGCGGTGAATGGCTCCCATATATTTAATGGAGTGCGGGACTTCATTTGCGTCGAAGGTGATGAGAATGGAGTGCGTCTTCCCCATCCGTCGAGCTGCGAGTATGGTGTACTCCGGATTTCGTCTGACCAGGTCTTGGTACAGCTGCGTTGGGGTCTCGTCGTCAAAGGCGTTTGAGATGACTCCTCTTGTAGCGCCCGGTGGAGCTGCCACGTACGCCACGCATGGGTAGGTATGGTCTCCAATAGTGAGTGAGGTCAGCGTCTTCAGAATCTCAGCTGTTGAGGAGTGTGTCGTAGCCGCAGTGAATGTATTATTGGTGGGGTGGATGCGCAGACAGAAGTCGTCGGGTAGAGTGATCTGGAGTTCGGCCTGCACTGCCTTCGTGAGTCGAGGGGTTGGGATATCTCGAAGTCGCAGTTCACCTCGTGGGCGAACGACGACGCGAATAGCGTTCGGTGGGAGCGGTGGCAGCTGCTTGCTGCGTTTCACAGTGATTCGAGTCTCCTTGGTCGCAGGTGGTAAGCGGGCTGGCGTCGTGCCGCTGCCAGTTGCGGCTGCTGCGTCGTGCGCCGCGTTCCTGGCGTTTGGGTTAGCCGCCTCGAAGGTAGCGTTGGGGTAGGGAAGCGGTTTCGGTGAACTGGCTGGTCGGGACGCGTAGGCCTTGTAGAGAACAGGTGTCCAATGGTCTGCCTGGAACTCTTCTGCAGTGATGGTGTGGCCTTCAACCGCTACTTCCATGATAACGGCAGGCGTCGCTGGCAGTGTCGGCGGAGGTGCGGAGTCCCAGAGAGGCTTAGCTCGGAGGGTCAGCGTCTCGGTGCACTAATTGTTCGTAGCACACAGAAGGTCGGAGCTTGCCCGGAATGGGCGGTGTCTCTGTGTTCCTTAGGCACTTGTGTCGCTGTTCGAGCAGTTTAGTGGCCGTAGAAGAGATTGGGTAGGAGTAGCACGTACCGTTTGCCAGAGCCGACGTTGCAGGCATCCGCTCACGTTGGCCCCCTAGCGGCCGTCTCCCAAACCTCCGTAACTCCGCTGATTCTTGACGGATTCGAGAAATTTTTGCGGCAATCGATTCGGGAGGCAGTAAACTCCGATACTGAGGTCATTACATCATTACTTGGAAAAGTGGTTCATGACCCCTTTAAAGGAACACACCACCTGATACTTACCTAGTGATGTTGCGCCTCAGATATGCGTAATATTTACTTTTTGATCGACAACATTCACAAGTATGAACAGCCGTACCAGTTCAAGATGGGTGGGCGGTAAGCAAGTGGTTCAACTTTGGCCGGCTGGCTGAATCGGGTGACAGACAGACAGACAGAAAGACCAAAATTTCTGCGTTTAAGTTCCCCAAGAAAGACTATCGTCTTTAAAACGAAAAGACCTTTGGATACGTGGCTGGGACTCGAGGGGAACTGTTACATGGTGCCTGATTTTGCCGACCGCCTATTGCTGAACGCAACTTTAAACTGTGATTGGAAGTGAACATGACAATCTAAAGGGCTCCGCATCCAAGATGCTCTGCACTCATCGATATCAGAAATCTGATAACCGACAAACTGTCTGAATTATTTCTTAGGATTAGGTACGGACTGCGATTCAGGAATATTAACTGCTCGGACTTGGTCATCACGCGAGAAACAATTGCAAAAGTAATTATTCTTCAATTCCAGCAATTGTGATTTTGAGCGCACTCATGCAGTACTCATCTCTATTGTCGCCACAAGGCTGTTTCTTCTGGTTCCTTTAAGAAAAGTTACACAAGATGCATGAAGAGAGCGTCATTTCTTCAACAGCTGAAGAAACTAAGTTGTCTTGCATGAAATGATTACTAAATTCAACAGTTCTAGCTTTACTCTTGGCAGTTGTGATTTTGAAGTCTTCTTGCTCAACTTATTTACTCTTACGCCAAAAGGCTTTTGCATTTAGTCATTTAAAAAAAAAAATGTCACAGTTGTTTTCCCACACGCGTGGCTACTTTTGGCCACTTTGACTGCCCTTGGCTCAAGTTGGCTACTTTTTTGCTAGTTTTTCTAATTTCTTGGCTATTTTTGTCTTTTCGACCTGGCAACACTGGGCAGGGGCATGGCACTTAAGCTTTTTTTTTTTTCTTGATCAATTTTGATGAGAATTGTTGAGTTTATATTTGTGTGTGTGTGTGCTGATTTCAAATATGCAGTTATTTTTCTAGTATAATGTGCAGTTGTTAAAATACAAAATGTTTTGTGTACCTTTGGAGGAGCAAGATTTTTCCTAAACAAAGTAAATCAGCATATCACAATAATCTGAAGTCAGAACTCTGTGTGGTACAACAAAATGGATGTTCTAAACCACTTTGAACCAAATCTATGGCATGTCGAACATTCATGAGTGAAATCCTAGCCTGACATTGACCTACTTGTGAATGTTCAGCACAACGTAACTTTTGTTCAAACTGGTTTATAAGATCCATTTTTGCTGTATTGCACACAGTTCTGACTCCAGATTATTGTGATATGCTGGTTTATTTTGTAACTCTCTCAATTTAGGAAAAGTCTTGCTCCCCAACAGGTACATGAAGTATTTTGTATTTTAAAAACTACACATTATTCTGGAAAAATAACTGCGTAATTAAAATAAGCGCACTGAACTTGGCAAGTTTCATCAAAATTCATCAAGAAATAAAAGATTTCTTTAAGAGCAGTGTCTCCCCTTAAGGTGAAGTAACAGAGTACCTGAATAATACACTGTGCTTAGCTTCTTCTCAGGTGCTTTTATGTCCCAATTTCATCCATTTAAGCTAGGGGGTTTCAAACTAGATTCTGTAGATCTCTGCCGAACCAGAGTCATATACAGTAATACCTCGTTAACTCGAACTCGCATACCTCGAAAAATCGGCTAAGTCGAAGTTTTCCGCGGTACCGAACAATTTCCCATGGGTGCAATGTATTTATTGCCCTTTATCTCGAAGTATTTCCGTGCCCACTTTCGGTTATCTCGAAATCTCGACTGAGAATGGAACCAAAACTTCGCCGTCAAACCGTTTCACAAAATACTAGCGGCAAAATGTCATACGTTTCACAAGGTTCGCGCGAGGCTGCCGCGTTTACGACGAAGTGGACACTGTTCCCGAAAGTAAAGTCGGAACCTAGCGGCATACCAACTTTGTCGAGCAACCCTGTGTCACGTCATGTGACGCTATAGACGTGCACATAAGCAGGCCCCGCAAAATAGCTCGGGTCGTACGCATTTTGTTTACCGTCAGAGATGCGATTTCAGCATTTTATTTACGCAAGGCACGTCGCGCGGATTTTTTCGTCGGCCGTGCGATGTGGTGAGGATAACGCCACCAAAGCAAAACAAGTCACTGATGCTGCAAGAAAGAAAGGTAGCCCTAATCAAAGAAACGGATTCGAGGCTCGAAGTTTCCGGACGTCAAAACGGCGCTGAATGTGTGGCATCGTGCGAGAGGAGCCCCTTCCAGTCACATCGACAGATAAGGCCGATTCTCTGGACTTAGCGGTGGGCTAAACTGACCTAGCCTGCAACACCGGCTGGTTTGACCAATTTCTTAAGCCAAACAACGTGGCGTCACGCACAGTGATCGCGGCAGCGTCGACGCAGCTACTCGAGGGGTGACGACATCCGCCGAAACAAGAAACATGCATCGCTTGATGCGAAATAAATTTGAGTGCAGCGGCGCGGATGATCGGCACATGCGATGTGTTAAGCAACTCGAGAAAGCCTTGCTAGGTGCAAGTGTTACTGAGAAGCAGACCAGCCTTAGTCGGTCTCTCTGCACTAAATAAAAAGGCAGTGCCGAAAAACACAGCTGGTTAATAGCGCTGGTATGTCATTATTTTTCTTCAAAACCTTTACAAAGAGCCAGTTAGGCGCTCCTGTTAAGAAACTGGTCAGTAGGGATAACGTTTCTAGATAGAACTGAACTTCTCAATAGAATTTGCCCAACTTTGCTTATCTCGAAAATCTGCTTATCTCGAAATTTTTTCTGGTTTTTACTACTTCGAGTTAACGAGGTATTACTGTAGGCAGTCATAGTGAATCCAATCCCGTCCTGTTTCCCATTTCAGTTACACAATTTATCGACTTAGAGAATAAATTCTGCCTTGCATTTTAAATTTGATAAAGCCATTACAGCAATCTCACGCCAAAGTCTCACTTCAGTGATGTCTGCGATCTGTGTGTCGATGTCGAAACACATATTTACAACATCCTAGAGGGGATTGTAGTGGCACCCAGGAAGCCTTTGTTGAAAAGAGTTGTCAACCTATGTGCACACGGTTTTTTGTGCTCGCACACCCAGCTATGTTTACATGAAAAGCACTTTGGGTCCCACCTCACTCAGCGCTCTCTGCAACCAAAACTGCGACTGGGTGCTATAAAACCGTCTCCTAATAATTAACCGTTGCGCGCTCAAGCAAACAAAGTTTCCAGCCATGATAAGTGGATTGTTAGCTACTTATTGCAACAGAAAAAGATGTAAAATTTTTGTGTCATTACTCCTTTGAAACAACCATTATTGTTCTACTGCACAAAGTTCCAATTCCAAATTATTGTGATACGCTGATTTACTTCGTAACTCTCTGTTAAGGAAAAAAATCTGGCTCCCAAAAAGGCACATGAAATGATTCATATTTCTAAAACTACATAGTGTACTACAAAGATAATTGCATATTTGAAGTCAGCACAAAAATGTAAATAATCTCGGCAAGCTTCATTAAAATTTATTGAGAATAAAAAAAAACATGGCTGATCCCTCCGTCATAGGAATCGGTATAACATGAAAGTGAAACGTGTCTTCACAGAAGTAGTGCTTATTGTGTAGTGATATATGAGAGCTTGTACAATGTCTATTCGTGTTTGGCAGCTACAGCACCGTTTTGACGTGGATGCACCCATGTTGACGGCATGTCTCTATCGCGACGACTAACGCCCATGATCATGATTAAACCGTTGTGGTAGCTGACGTTGTGAACATATATTTGGACACAGCAAATCGTGAATCCCGCTTAAGGATGATATCAACAAGCTCATAATCAACATTTGTACCCAGTATGCACTTCTTCAAAGCGTCGTCAATTAAGGAGAGAAACGGCACGATGTGCGCTTTCTAGCAATGGGTGACCGATGCCTGCGCTCATGCTTACACTACCACACACTACGCTTCAGCAACACGGGAGGTAGAGGTTCGTAGCCTGAGCCGCAAACGTGTGCGTCCCACTGTGCTCTTTCTCGCAGGCGCTAGTCTCGCTCCACCAAGGCACGACATTCGCTCGTTGAAATCGCATCCTTTCTGCATCGCGTATTGCAGCAGTTTTGTTAGTCGGTGCTCTCGCAATCGAAGCAGTCGGCGGCGGAGAAATCCCGTTGGTGCATGTGGAAGCTGCACTACTCCTATGAGCCGACACACGCTAACACGAAGCGAAAGGCAAAGAAAGAACGTAACCAACGTAACTGCGTCAAGGGTGCCTCGACGACGCCAGCGCGGCCAGTGTAACTCGCTGGTATCGAGACGCTGTAACCATGACCTTCGATATCGCGTGCAATCTCGGAGTAAGCGCTAGGAAGTGTCGATCGTGAAGCATTACCTTTTCACCTCTCACAGACGGCGGCACCGCCCCGCTCCGCGCCGCCTACCTACACCGCCAACAGAGAGCACCGTGCGGAAGAGAATGTGTGAAAGATATAAGGCGCGTTCGCACCGTGTGCAGCATCTGCCGACTTAGCTTAGTCGGTAGGGCGTCGGGCGCTTGCCGTCGCAGCCGCAAGATCCTAGGTTCGATTCCCGGGGGTATCTTTTTCTTGGTTTTTTTTCTTTCTCGCTCGTTGGCGTCCATTTTATCAACGTCATATCCATGACGGATGTACTTGGTGGACCCCGGCATAAAACAGTGTTAAAATATATTGCAATTGTCTTTAACTATCGCTTCAGGGATTTTACGGCACTAGCAATGTTTTAGTTTATGTTAAACACTTCAGGCAATTTTCTGTGTTGCAATCTGTTTTTGTGCAATCACAATGTTGCATGGTGAGAGTGATGGTTGTAGTGATAGTGCCTCTGGATTTAGCCAAGCGCAGTGCTAAAATTCTTCGTCTCTTCAGCTAGGGCACGAGCTTTACATGGGCAACAGGTGGTAGGAGGATTTGCTCCGGTACACATTCAGCGAATCAAGACCTTTGGTGGTTATTGATATTCGTGTTTTTCTTTGTTTTATTTTCCCAGGTGGTTTCGCCATGTCAAGGGGGCACACTCACACGAGGACGAATGGCAGTTCAACGACAAGTACTGGGACCGAGACTTCACTTCATGCCCGGACATCTTTTGAAGGTTTCCCGGCCCGAGCCCAGCACATTGGGACTCCTTTCAGCCATCAAACAGCAAAGTGTACTCCCTCAGTTTGCAAAAGACAAAAACTACATTGTCCTTCATCTGGGGAAAAAACAGCCCACTGTTTTCAAATGTCCCATCAACACAACACAGGAGACGGCGATCAGAGGGCAGCTTGAAATCTCAGCAGCATGCCACTGCAGCCCTCGGACCCCTTTACGAAACGGCTTTGCGAAAACGTGGCAAAACACAGTAGGTTGATGACGGCAGCTGCACTTCTATAGCCGGGTGCTCAAAGTTGTCAAACCTGTATGTCTGTCTTTCATGGCACAGCAGCAGCCTCCCTCACCAATGGCTGCTTTCGCGGAAAAAAAAAAAAAAAGTCGTAACGTTTTTAGTCTCTTTCCCGGAGACACCCACAACGGTGCATGATGTCTGTTATGTAGCTGTAGCGCGATGCGTGTGCTATCTGGTGGCATGCGGTATTAGCTTGAGTCAGGAATGTAGATCTGTGCTGCTGTTGTCCCCGAGAGCCATCATACTGTACAACCATGTGGAGCTCTCTAGACCGTGGTGGTTTCTCTTGTTGCAGAAGTTGCCGAACCGTGATGTGTCGTGCATGTGTTGACTAGTGTACAGGTTTCAAAGCAGGGCCGTGTTGTTCATAGGGCTCGAGTCTGTTACCGTTACTTTTAGGATAGGTTTTTAGCATGCATATAAGTTCCTGGATGTTCAATACGTGCTGCATACTACTCCTCAAATAGGCGGCAATGCAATATTTTAAGATGTTGGAAGACGTATACTAGCAGCTGCACAGTGTCAGTAGCTAGTCACATTTTATTTTGCATCACAGGGAGCCACAGATGGTGGCACCTGTGACAGAAGCAGCCACAGAGCTGAAATATGAAATGTTTGTGCATACTGTTTTATATGTTTTTCAAATTAAAGATGTGAGCCAGTTTGTCAGTGTTCTGTGTTGAATTGGTGTGCGGACCATGCAGGTTTATGCTGCACTGCATCACTGAATATTGTACGTCGGTGTCAAAGTTGAGAATTAGACCGAACCGCTAGATGAAGGTTTCCATAAAGTGTTAACTTGAACAGCAGTGTATCATTTAGCGCGTTTTAGGTATGGGCATCTTGAAAGCAGCTGTAGGATTTGTGCTAAGCACACATGATTTGATTACTGCTCAGCTTCAGTTTCAGACCAAAAAAAAAGCTTAAAGATAGCAAGAGGCCCACTAGCTGAGCATTAATAAGCAGCGGTGAACCTCAATTTCATAATGGCTGCTTTGTTCGCCCACTCTATCAACTATTGTGTGCACACGAACATTACTGGTTTTCACTTGAGATGCATACCACCTATGTTACTTCATGTAACTGTCGACTTCGTAATTGCTACATGGCGCTTCTGTTTTGTGGCAGCACCACAAATACCATGGGGTATCTTTCATTCCATCTCCTCAAGACGTGTTTTAAGTGCAGTACAAACAACTTTTGAACGGAAGAAGGATACTTCACGTCGCCAAAATTTGAGGTGCTATTCTATTTTCATATCACAAATGCCTCCCGATTGCTCTAGTCATCAACTCATCTATGACTAAATAATCTTAAAATTCTGTTGTACGTACTCATGTTTCTATATATTAGAATTAATTTATAAAAATGTTTGAGGCCCGTGTACTGAGATTTAGGTGCACGTTAAAGAACCCCAGGTGCTCGAGGTTTCCGGAGCCCTCCACTACGGCGTCCCTCATAATCATATCGTGCTTTTGGGACGTTAAACCCCAGGTATTATTATTATTAATTTATATATCGGAACTATGTTTAGGGCGTGAATCAGTTCGATGTAACTGTGTTTGACATGCTCGACGCTTCTGAGACGACCCTGTCCAGCAAGTGAAATGAGCTGTTATTTGAGGCAAGACAATAGTCCTTACAGACTAGAATTAATTTTTGACAAGATTTGAAAGAAGGAATTGTGATAAGTGCCAATAATATAAATTACAAAATGTTGAAACCGTTTTAGCAGTTCAACGGGCATGTTGCTGTCAACGAGCTGAAGCCGATCAGTTCTCAAAGCGCGTGTATGCCTGCAGAAAAATAAATGGCACCAATAAATGTTTACGTTCTCGAGCATGTGATGTTGCTTTATGTGTCAACATTATTTGCGTTGACAACAGCTATAAAAAGGGATAGCTTAACGGAATGAGATGTAATGCACCACGTTCAGATGCAGCATGGGAACTTTCGGAGCCATGAAATTTCTGGTTTACTACGTATGTGAGCGAATTCCGTGGCTTGGAGGGCGGCTTGGGCAGATATATCTGAAGAGTGTTTGCACTGAAAGAAGTAATCAGACGGTTTCTGCAGATTTTAATGTGACTATGTTCTGTGAGCAGGGGGAGGGGGGGACGCCAATTCTGCCCCATACGTATAAATGACAGGGTCGGACCATTCACGTCATTTTTTAATGCGCAATGTTGTGGCTGCGCATGTTTTTTTTTACAATAATGGCGGCCAAGGACCCGTAAAGTTGCAAAGATCTTACTTCCCACCTTTATCCCGAAAAGCCGGGGACCAATGGCAGGCCTTTGTGAGAAGCGCTCCATGTTCATTTTTGCATCCATTGCGGAGCTCATTTTGTTTTGGACTCGACCACGGTGTGAGAATATTTTTCTTATACCACACCATGTCTCTACCGGTGGGGGGGGGGGGGGGGGGGGGGGGAGGGAAGGAAGGATGGCTTCGGTGAAACTTGTCTACACCCGCCCCCCTAATGGAGGACCCTGCACACGCCTATGGTGTAGTTTTACGATGACAGGGTGACTGAGGTATTGCATGGTTGTACGCTATTCAGTCGCAGAGGGGGCAGTGTCGAGTCTCGATTTCAAAGCATTTAGCCACAAATGAGATGCAAGCTCTCAACACGTGATAGGAAAGCGGTTTATTATGATCGTGGAGCCAACGTGGAGCACGCGAAGAGTGTAAATGGGATACTGTGGAGGGCTCTCAGGAGTAAGCAGCCCGACGTCGTACCCTCTATGTTTTCTGTCAACACCTTTCAAGACAAGTTACCAAAAGTAAATGAAGTTATGGCGCGCCAGCTAAGAGCAACGCCGCCACGGGCCGGTTCCGCTCGGGCCACTTTGCATTCACTGGCTGACTGTCCGACGCTTCCTTCACTTCAGTTTCAAATGTCTCCGCCACACTGTAGGCCGGAGCAGGACTAGTCAGCCTTTCTGGATCATTCTGGTAGATTTTTTAGCATAATCCCAACGTATCAACCGGGACATCCATGAGACATCCGTTAGATTTCCTGAGTGTGTGTTGTCTGGTATCCTGCCGTAGCCAGAGTCCGAAAGGTCGGAAAGGTCTGCGGTTCCGCATGTGCAAGCGTCCTATATGTAATCTGCCCCCGCGCCCGTGTGCCGCGGATTCTCGACAGGCTGATTTGTGGTTGGATTCAGGAACAAAGGCTACGAGAGGATACGGGTTTACAGGTGCCGGGTTGCTGATAGAAACCAGCCCACAGTTTTATTTAAATAATGGACGATAAGTTTGACCAGTGCCTCCTCTATATTTTTAAATAGAGGAGTAGTTGGTTTGACGGGCCACTTGTGCAGCCTTTTAAAAAGTAATGACAGCATGTTTTTATCGAAATAACATTCTTTATGATGAATAATGCGGTCTTTTTTCAGTGTATTACCATGGTGTTATGTAGCTCACGTCTGCAAATGAAGTGAACAGATAATACGTATAAATGGCGCGTCAATCCTCTTGTTACGCCATTCCATTTAACAACCTGACATACATCAGTGGAACTGTAGCTCGGAAGTAAAATTTCCAAGCATATCAAAATGAGCGAACACTCGTTCGCGCATGACCCAGTTCGCATATGACTTTCAATAGAGCTTTCAACCTCCATGCGGTTCACTTAGCTCTCTCTCTCTCTTTCGATCTCCCTCTCTCTACACTACATCTAAGTAGGTATCGCTTTCCACTTGCAGCTTTTGTTTTTAGTGCATATCTCTTGCTAGCTGCCTTTTACAGCGATGCTTTATATGACTAGGTGAAACCGAAATTTGGGACCCCCTCCCCTGGCTATGGGCCGGGCTCCTTCGTAGGTACGTATTTATGTACGCAAAAGCTTGTGGGTATGCGCCACACAAATTGGGCAAGCCCCACTACTCAGCACTGGTCCACTAAGAATGAAGTAGTACGCGGGCGAAAACGTCCATGTAACAGACTTCGGCCAAATCCCACCCCTCACCACTGATCCACTGAAAATAAAGAAGTGAACACACGAGCCGCAAACACCAATTAAGATTTCCGGACAGACGTAACCAATGATTGAGGAAGACTTTAATGAACCGTAAGAATTAATCCGGTGATAAACACACTGGGTCACCTTCCCATAACGTGTTCCAGGGTTGCCCTGTTCGCACGAAGAGAAGCCCCTCAATTAAACATACTATATAATGGTTCAATATAGTAGTTCTTTATTTTGCAACGCCTATAGTGCACGCCTGCTCAATTCTTGGCCGTGCCCCTCACAGGCCCGTAGCCAGGAATATTTTCGGGGGGAGCCCACTTGCTGAAGGCCTTGATTATTTGAGAAAAACACTTATTTTCGTTATTTATTTTCGGTAAACCGCCTCCCTCTATCAAAATTTCGAGGAAAAGGGGGGGGGGGGCAACCCCATCCCTGGATACGGGCCTGGCCCCTCAGTGGGTATATGCCACAGCCGAGGAACAGCATTGAGTACAAGCGTACGCGCTCACGCGGCATTCTCTGAGCGCGATCCAAGAAGACGATCATATAGGCCTCTTGGTAGCAGGGGACAACAAAAGGGAACAAGCAAGCAAGCAGGGGACAGCAGCAGCGGTAGCTTCACAGTTCTACTCGTCTTCAAGAGACGCGTGTGGCGTTCAATGCAGCAAACAAAGAATGCCTCGCCAACCCCGAGCTCGCGGACGCCGCAGGCTAAGGCCCAGAAACTCAAAAAGGCGGGATCTAGAAGAACCAAGCATGGCTCGCCCGAGAGCCGCCGTTCTATGCGGCAAGTCGCCGACGAACGAGACGACTTCGACATGCGTCCGCCTGACAGTGGCGTCTTCTCTCCATCGATACCTCAACAGACTGTGCAAGGACATGCCCAAGGTACAGATAACTATTTCGCGCTACCGGCTTCCGCGCTTAGGCTTAACTTGTCATGTCTACGGCGAGCTGCAACGTGTAGTCCTAAATACCAGCGCTAATGGTTCGCTTATATATGCGTTTCGTTGCTATGTAGGCAGCCAGCGGGTTGTAAACGTTTATTGAAGTCGGAGGAGTCCTGTGGTGATAGGTGTGTTGGTGCGGCACAGCATGTCTTTGTCCGGGAAAGCTCCCGCGCAATAGGTTTTCGCGCTCATCAACACGTTTTCTTTCTCTTACAGCGCGCTTTTAAATGCTGCGATGCCGCTGTTACCCCCTAATCCGCATTACGTATGTTTTATAGTTAACAGTGTGCATAGCCACAGCTCGTCAAACTCTGCACTCTCGACTTTGTGGCGTTGCATAGGCGAAATTAGGTTAACTGGCGATTGAGTTGGTCCGGTGCATTTGGTCCGGTGGCAACGTCACTTATATGACCTAAATTCTTCGCTTGTCAGACGCAGGAGTCAGAGTTCACACTGCCCGCTTACCGCACCTGGGCAGAGGCAGCCCCCTGACGCGACCCACGGACGGGGCGCCACAAACGGGACCGCAGCGTCGTAGTCCCTCTACTACTGCCAGGGACACCGCTGCCGCGGGCAACCTCCCGATGTCACGCGATGGTTACGCGGACGTTGCGCAGAGCCCAGCGTCGCACCGGTCGGGCCCAGGCAGCTCCACGTTCCTAGCATGGAGTCCAAGAACTCATTCGCCCAGCTCGCCCTCAGGCTCCGCAGCCTTCCTCAGACAGCCAGCCTTCAGCTCACCCCTTCTGCCCCAGGATCCGCTCTACGACGTAACGTCAAAACGGGCTCGCGTAAGTTTTCAGACTATATATGTTATTGACACAGGGGCGTAGGGGGAAGTTTGTTCGGTAGGGGCTCAACCACCCTTTATGTATGTTCGTGCGTGCGTTTGTACGTGTGCGTGTATCTCAAAATTGAAGATTTTCTGGAGGGGGGGGGGGGGGGGTCAGATGAAGCTTACGAAGCTCTTCGCTTGCACCTGAATTGGATAGAATTGTTCGGCGTTAAGGTAAAAAAAAAAAACATCGATGAACCTCTTCTTCATAGGAACCGGTATAACACGAAACGAACCGTGTCACAGGAGTATAGTTGAGTGTTTATTGTACTGTAAAGGTGTTTATTGGACGGCACTCGGCGACAATGCGCAATGGCGTCATTGAAGGCGTAGCACATACTCCCATCACGAGCGGCCTTCTTTCAGAAAGGAGCCGAAGAGGACGACCCACTAAGGCGCTGGAGAGGACGACCCATTACAGAGTTCCAAGGCTTCGCTACAATTACATCGGGTAGCCGCCTGGCGACCTAACCGATTGTCACTATGAGCGGGGAGTCGCTCCACGTTGAAGATGTCTGCAGGTGGTAAGCATGCAGTAGTTTTGCGGTGAACAACGTGGGACTCATTGAGAATGACTTCGACGACTTCCGACAAAAAGACAATGGCCTCGATCGCTGAGCAGCTCGAGATGGACCGTGACGCAGCATGAATCGGCGGAGCAGGAAGGAGGCAACATCGTACGCTCCGCTGTGAGGGCAGCTGTTCCGGCGTATCGCGTGAGATGGTCAACAGCGGCGATGGTCCAGCGGTTACCAGGCGACGTCAGAGGAAGCGGCCCGTACATCGATGCCAACGCGTCCAAACGGCCGGTTAGGGCAAGGTAAAGGTTGCAGACCTCCTGGAGACAGGTGCGTTCAAGTTTTTCGGCGCTGACAATCGAGGCAGGAGCGAACGAATTTCTGCACGTAGCGGTACATCCCTCGCCACAAGTACCGTTGTCAAACGTGGTGGTGAGTTTCGGATACTCCTGAGTGCGTACACGTCGGATCAGAATGGAACGACTCGCATATTTCAAAACGCAGACTGCGGGGTATTACTAAACCATTGGCCGCCGTCGGCGTTGTAATTGCGTCGGTGAAGTAGGTCGTCGCGAATGGCGAAATTGTGGGTTTGACGACGCAACGCGCGAGTGGTTGGTGTTGCCGATGGATCAGTGAACAAGTCTATCAGCGAGGCGATCCACTGATCCTTGCGCTGTTCGGTGACGATCGTGTGAAGTCGATGGAAGAAAGGGCAAGGTGAGACACTGAGCAGTGGGCATTGTCGTCAGGCAAGGGGGAGCGCGAGAGGGCGTCGGCGCCAGCTGCTGCATAAAGCCCTGCTGCAGCGTTCGTTGCGGTTAGCACGCGGATATCGTGGTCTTGCAGGCGAAGTGCCCAGCGGGCGAGACGGCCTGAGGGATCTTTCATTGACGACAACCATGGAGCGTAGTGCATGATGGTCGGTAACGACATCAAAAGGGCGACCATTCAATGAGGTCGGCACTTCGTAAGGGCCCAGATGATCGCCAGGCATACTTTTTTCGTGACGATGTAATTGGTGTCGGCTTTATAAAGCGTACAATTTGCATATTCCACGACCACGGTGCAAGATATATACTCGTGACCATGCCGTATTCATGGAACCCTGGTTTTCTCTGCGTAAGGACAGCGCCGAGGCCAACACCGCTGGCGTCCGTGTGTACCTCTGTAGCGGCCGTAGGGTCGTAGTGACGTAATATGGGAGGAGACGTCAACAAACGACGGAGCTCTGCAAAAGCGTCGTCGCACTGTGACGACCGCAATTTGAGGTTTCCGTTACTTCCTAGGTGCTTTAGATGGAAGCGCCGAAAGTAGGAACACAGTCCTACGAAACTGCGTAGTTCATTGACGAACGATAGGTTTGGGGAACTCGGCCACGGCCTGAAGCTTGGCTGGTACGGGGATAATTCCGTCCTTGTGCAAGACGTAGCCTATAGTATTTCCAGCTGCCGTGCTGCAGATGGCACTTCTTTAGATTCAGCTGTAAAGCTACTTTGCTCAGACACGTCAAGACATGCCGCAGGCGTTGAAGATGCGTGGACAAGTCCGGAGCGAAAACGGCGACGTCGTCGAGGTTACACAAGCACGTGTGCCATTTCAAGTTGCGCAGAACGGTATACATTATGCGCTCAAAGGTCGCGTGCGCATTGCACAATCCAAACGGCATGACGTTGAATTCGTACAAGCCGTCAGGTGTGACAAAGGCTGTCTTCGATCGAGCGTCATCAGTCATGGGTACTTGCCAGTACCCTGAGTGCAAATCGATAGATGAAAAGAAGTCTGCTCCTTGCATGCTGTCAATCGCGTCCAGGGGCGTAGCCAAGGGGGGGGGGGTTCAACCCCCCCCCCCGAAATTTTTCAGTTTTGCTTGCGTATATAGGCACGCACACATACAAACGCACGCACGAACATACATAAAGTATGGTTGAAACCCCCCCCCCCCCCGAAAAAGATTTCTGGCTACGCCCCTGATCGCGTCGTCTATTCGCGGTAGTGGATAAACGTCCTTAAGAGTGATCTTGTTGAGTCGTCGGTAGTCCACACAGAACTGTACAGAACAGGGGCGTAGCCAAGGGGGGGGGGGGGGTTGGGGGGGGTTCAAACCCCCCCGAAATTTTTCAATTTTGCTTGCGTATATATACACGCACACATACAAACGCACGCACGAACATACATAAAGTACAGTTGAACCCCCCCCCCCCCCCCGAAAAAAATTTCTGGCTACGCCCCTGGTACAGAACCATCCTTCACAACAAGGACAGGAGACGCCCAGGGGCTGTTTGAGGGTCGATCGAGTTACATCGCGTCGAAGCAGGTCGTCGACTTGCTCGTTAATTACACGACGTTCTGCGGGAGATACGCGATGTGTACGTTGCGGCAGTGTCGGTTGGGCGCCAGTATCGATGCGATTCGAGCGGACGTGCGGCCGAGAGAAGTTCGGACGACATCGAAACAAGAATGAAATTCTTCCAACAGGCACGCTGGGAACGCTAGACCGCGTGAGGTTGTCAGCAATGGAGGAACCAAATACATACGCGGGTGACGAATCAAACGTGGAAATAGCGCTGATCGTACTGGAACTGGGTACACTGCGTGTCACCGGGTGCGTCCATAACTTGTGCGTCTTCGAGAATTTATGTATGAGAGCTTGCACAATGTCTATTGTTGTTTGGCAGCTGTAGCGCCGTTTGACGTGGATGCACCTACGTTGACGCCTAGTGGCACATCTCCATCCCGGCGACTAACGCCAAAGATCACGATTTAACCCTTGTAGTAGCTGACATAGTTAACGTACACGTGGACGCAGCATATGCTGAATCCTGCGCAAAGATGGCATCAGCAAGCACAGAACACTGGTACTCGATATGCACTCATTCAAAGCGTTGTCGTTTAAGGAGACAAACGCCAAGGTGTGCGCTCCCCAGTAACAGGGTAACCTACGCCTGTGGTCATGAATACACTACCACGCTGCACTTAAGAAGACGGGAGGCAGAGATCGTAGCTTGAGCCGTGAACGCGGGAAAGCGGTTCCCGCTGTACGGAATGCTGTAGCGCTTGTTAGTGTCATGACGTAGCCTGATCGGCCCACATTTGACCGAACGACGATGTCGTGTGATAACGTCATCATGTGACGTCACGTTATGGGACGTCATGACGTCCCAAGTTTTGCCGATATGGTGACGTCATCACGGGATGATTTTTTGCATCACTCGTGTTCACGCCGCTGACGAATTGTCGCGTTTGATGAGGCATCTAATGATTTCGCCTTAATAAATAATCTAACGTTCATGAATCGGCGTCAACCCGGGCTGCCATATTGCATTCCTGAGCGCGGTATGGCTCAGTGATTGCGAGCATTCAGCCAACGCTGGTTCAGCGCTCTACACGTAAGTAGCGGCCTCATGACGTGCACAAATGCGTTCGTGCGTGTCTATCAGGCATATACGCTCCTCATACACGAAAGGAAAACCTGTGCTGTTGATAGCGCGATTTTTTACGGAGTTTATTTATTTTTCGAATTACGCTGTCGTCAATGTGCCATATTCCAGAACAAGTGTAGTCATCTTTATTTGCACTGCTGAAACATGCAAACCTCGACTTAACGAAACTCGCGAATAAACGAAGTTTTCGGCTACAAGTAGCTAGCTAGGTGTTCGCTATATATAGAGGTTCGATAATGCGCAAGCACAGGACAGTGCTCAGCCCACAAATTACCGCTTGAAGCAACGACTTGTTTGTGGTCCCAAATAGTTTCCATCGCTTTATGCTTACTCTTGGCGAACAAAAGTCACTATTTGTCGACAAGCTGAACACGTTTTCACTCTTGTGCCGCTAACGTCATTGTTTGCCTAGAAAGATGATTATTGTTTGCTTGGTGATTCTTTGTTGCAGTCCATCGGACCTCTGTGGGCCACTCTGTGCGTACTGGCGGTTGTTGTGCTCGCGGCGGTCGTGGCAGTGGCGATCATGAAGGCTTCCTGGTATTCGGTGGCGCCGCTATCGAGCCCGTGCTCGACGCATGCCTGCCTCGCCTACTCGACCCGGATCCTTGCATCGCTCAACGAATCCGTGAACCCGTGCAAGAGTTTCACGCGCTTCGTTTGCGATGGCTGGCGGAAGGCGCACAGGAGTGACGTGTGGGACTTACAGTTCTTGCACGTGCTGGACAGGCTTACCGCCTCGCTGAAGGACATCACCGTGCCGCCGACGGGGCAAAACGAGGAGCAACGAGCTGCCGCCGTGTACCGCAGCTGCGTATCTCTGCTTGAAGGTAGCAGAGACGAGCTGCCGGCGGTCCTGAAGGCGCTCGACGACGCCGGCATCGTGTGGCCACAGCCGTCTACGGGCGCGGATGTGCTTTACACGCTGCTCTACTGCTCCATGAAGCTGGGCTGGGACGTGCTACTCAACTTCTACGTCGTGGCTAACGGCAACGGCAGTGCGGTCGAGCTGGTCGCAGCTCCGGGCAGGCTATTCTCATTCCCATACGAGAAGTACTTGCGCCTGGAGGCGGCTGAAGATCGCGCGGCTTACTTCGAGTTTCTCGCGCATCGCTTGCGGGGCAACGGTACAGTCACCTTAACGTACAACCAGACGCAAGGTTTGGAGGAGCATGCACTAGCAACCCTACCGTACCATATAACTTCGACGGTGCGCGCAGGCAGCGTCGAGGGTTTTCCGGATACGACGGACATTGGCCTGACCGAAGCGAAATGGATGGCGGTTCTTCGGAAGCTTGACGCGAATCTCACCAAAGTGTCCTCACTCATGACGACGAATATTCGTTATGTTAACGTATTGCTGAAACTCTGGAGGTCGTACGACTCGGACTTGTTTCACGAGTTGGTCTCCTGGTTCACGGTCCAAGTGGCCGCTCTGTTCGCCAACAGGGAGCTCATTTACAACTATTACGACGACAAATACAACATGGGCCATATCTACTACGGTATCTTCTGCGCCGCCAGAGCCATGTTCTTCTCTAGGCAGGCACTGTTCGCGAGATACAACGCCGATGTTCTCCAGGGCAAGGCAGGGTCCATCGCTAGGGAATTGACGCTCTCAGTGCGTAACGCCTTCCGGCGACGTCTTTCCAACTGGACATATTTCGACGAGAACATCACCGTGGTCGCCAACTGGAGCTCGCTGGCGACGGTGTTTTCCAACATGGAAGAGAGCTCTGAAGAGAATGAAACCAGAATCCGAGGCCAGCTGCCGGACATGACCGACTCGTTCTTGAAGAACTGGCAGCACTCGGTACTAGTCAGGAACGAGCCCGAGGTGGAAGACATGCTGCAGTCTATGCTTCACCTAAACTATTACGTCATATCTTACGAAAAAAGGGACTTTCAGTTAATGCCTTACGCCCTGTCATTTCCTCTGTTCGATGCAATGCTGCCATCGTCCGTAAACTACGGCGGCTTCGGGCTCGAGATTACTCAAGCGATGAGCGACTTGCTTCTAGGCTTCTACGAGACCTCCGTGATTCCCCAAAATATGTCCCTAGCCGAGTGCCTGATAGCGAGTCAGTTTGGCGGCGTCTTTGACCCTCAATTTTACGAATCGCAAACTTTTGGTCTCAACGCTCTCGTGGACGCCTACGAACTCACCGGCCGGACCTCGGACAACGCTTTGCAAGGACTGGAGAAGTACCGAGGGTTGCCGATGTTGTTCATCGCTATGTGCTACTTTCAGTGTGTCGGCAGCATCGACGAGGGAGATGGTGAGGCTGTGTGCAATCTACCACTCCAACAGCTGCCCCAGTTTGCGGAAGCGTTTCACTGCGCTCCAGGCGAGCCACTGAACCCTGCCAAACGTTGCGAACTTCTTTGAGCGCGTCGGTGTACATGTGGCCGTGGCGCACAGTAGGTCGCGATAGCGCCTTCATATGTTTTTATTGCGCTTATTCAGAATTACTGCAGCCAGCTTCCCTCGTTAGCAATAAAGACATGAATCATTTTGCATCTGACTCGTCACTGACCTTGCCCCGACATTAACGGCTACACTGCAGGTTCTTTAACTGTCGTAACACTTAAGAATGTTTTGTTCTGAGGGCTTACACTATTCAGCTCGCCTACGCGCTCCCTCAACATCTTACGTTACTCCAGGACTCTTATACAGTCGTTCATTGATTTGGCTATAGAGTATATACGTTTTTTTAGATAATTCTACAAAGCAAGTGCCTGGTTTAGTTCACCGGAGACATGTAGGAAACCTACTGCGTGCCTCGCGAACCAATGAAAAAAAAAAAGAAAAATTGGAGTTACCGCTCATTTAGCTGAAATCGCGCTCTCGCTTTTTCTTAAAATGACTAGTCAAGATTTTTGGCAAAATTGACCCACTTGAAACTTACCCGTACTGCCGGAGAATGACGTTATTGTGAATTATCCCTGTGAATTATACCGCGAAAAGAATGCGTATGCTAATATGCCGAGCAAGTACTTGCTTTGGCTTCGCCTCGTTACAGCTGCGTCCTACAGTGCAAGACAACTTCAGTTTCCAGGCACGAGTTTCGCTTTGCAGGAAAGCCCACAGTACACCAATAACTGCACGACTATTTCGAACGGAAATAATTATGTAAACGCTTGTGAGCACACCTCAATGTTGCATGCGTCAATGTTTCACGCAGAGTACAGAAAAGATGAGTGCGACAGTATGCCATTTTAAAGCTGTTTATGATTTGTAATTGGGACGACACTTAAGATTTCAAACTTGTGAGCGCCGAAAAAGTGAAAAATTGGTTCAGTTGGTGTGAAAAGTTGGTTGCCTGCGGAAGAGAACGCGAGTGAGTGAGTGAGTGAGTGAGTGAGTGAGTGAGTGAGTGAGTGAGTGAGTGAGTGAGTGAGTGAGTGAGTGAGTGAGTGAGTGAGTGAGTGAGTGAGTGAGTGAGTGAGTGAGTGAGTGAGTGAGTGAGTGAGTGAGTGAGTGAGTGAGTGAGTGAGTGAGTGAGTGAGTGTGAGAACGCGAGTAAGCGAATGTGAACGAGCGTAAAAAAATCACAGCATATCCACGGAGTGAATGATGATGAGTGGGCGCAGCTGCGGAGGTTCATCGGTAAACCGTGAATCTTCCGTGAATTCTGCCCAGTACATCATCACCGACGTGAGATCGGGCGCGTTTATACTAAAGGTTCGATGAAAGTTATGACGACTTGCAGCTCACTTTAATTTTACATGTACGCTGTGAATTTTCATTGTTTAGAAAACCATTGCTTTAGAAAACATCTGGCGTCTTTCGTTAAGCAGCTGGCGTCTTTTCGTTTTGCTTTAGAAACATCTGACGTCTTTTCGTTTTGCTTTTAGAAAACATCTGGCGTCTTTCGTTGGTTTATTTCATCAATCAACGGCGTTTTGAACAAAATTTTTATTGCTTAATCACGCACAGGAGAAATCTCACCAGGCACTACCTTGGAGGTAAACAATGGCTGCTAATGGGAATGAGACAGAAGAAGTCGGCCTTTAGCTAACACTTACACTTCTACTTCTACTAACGTTTCCTACTGGAACATGCCAATGGCTGCTAATGGGGAATGAGAGACAGAAGAATTCGGCTTTTAGTTAACGCGCACGCTGCGAATTTTTTATTGTTCAACAACGCACAGGAGAAATCTCCCACCGGCACCACCTTGGAGTTCAAGATCTGGTACTAGCGTTAAGACTGGTTACGCACTACTACGGGGACGAACGGGTGCCGCTTTAAAGGGACACTAAAGGCAAATATTAAGTCGACGTTTATTGTTGAAATAGCGGTCCAGAAACCTCGTAGCGCTGCTTTTGTGCTAAGGAAGTGCTTATTTTGAAATAATATCACGTTTTTAGTGGTCCGCATCGCGTTAGCGCGCTTCAAATCTCCCGCCTGAAAATACGACTCTCATACGTCACTGCTGCCATGCCCAACGTTGCCCGCTTTTACTGCGCGGCCGCCGACACTAGTAGCAGCCGAGCGGAAGTAGCGGGACCCACAGTAGCAACAACGGCGCTGCGGCAAAGACTTGATCGGATGGGCACATTCAAAGCCGTCACCAAGTTGCGGTTGGTCTCGTAATCCTCAGTATGAAAGTGCAGCGAGCACACACGCAGAGGTTTTGACTGTTTAGCATACTGGCGCAATGGCATGACACTAAGCCATTTCGAGCGTAAGGGTACGGTCCCTAGAATTTTCTAGGGACCGTAGTAAGGGTTCATTCCGCGGCACCCAGTGAAAACACACACCGGTTTCCTTGCTGCAGCACTGGCGTTGTGCACCATTCGGGCATCCGGCAATATCACACGCATGCGGCATTTTGTCGAACTTTCTGTCAGAGCGACCTTCACGAGCGCGCAAAACACGCACGGCAGTACGCGATCCCGAAACTACAACTGAGACGGGCGAGGCACAGTTCGGCGAAAACGGAACCTTTGAACCACGCGCGCCGTTCCCCATGGCAACGCCACGGAGGTTTTGTTTTCCATGAATCAAGCAGAAACGAACAAACAGCATTTTATTACGTCTTTTGATGCTCGGAATGTTCTTTTTTTACTGCTGCTAGTTTGATTACTAGTGATTTATTGTAGGCCGACTTCCCTACGTCATCGGGATCACTTCGAAAATGTCCCACTCGTGGCGCTCGTCATGTGATACATTTAGCTTAATTTCTCGGTAAGTAGGGCACCGCTGTTGATAATATTGCCGTTTTAAAAGTTGTCATACATTGGGCTTTCACTCTAACATAAATTGTTATTTGCCTTTAGTGTCCCTTTAAGGAGCTTCGCCCCTGAAAAGCAACGGGAGCACGTGTGTGGGAGCTTGAGCGCACCCTGTCAGAGGCGTAGCCAGAAATTTTTTTTCGGAAGGGGGGAGGGGGGCTTAGCATACTTTGTATGTACAGGGTCCGTCAAAAGTTGCCAGGCCACGCTGCCATAGGAGTACATGGGATAGTAGCCTGGGAAACATTTGACGAACCCTGTACGTGCGTGCGTTTGTATTTGTACGTGTATAATATATACACACGCAAAACTGAAACATTTTAGGGGAGGAGTGGTTGAACCCCCCGTGGCTACGCCAGTGGCGGGCATAATTGCTACCTTAGCGCAAGCCATGCCAGGCCCTCCGAGGCCCTATCTCTTTCGCATACTGTGAAGCTGACCTAATAAGCGTATCCGTGGTAGTCCATATAGGGCTTGTAAATTTCCGCGACGCAGCAGTAGGAGGCCATATACTGTTCAGCTGCAACACAGATCAGCATGTGTGAATCACGGCGCGGGCAGAGGCAGTCGCCAGGGAGCAAGGGCTCCGCAACAGAAGAAACCACGAGCCCTTGATTTCAAATAAAGGTTTTGTCCTCCTCCAGCAATCCACGCCATATTACATCGGTAACCGTGGATTGTGACCGAATGGCAGATGTACAAGTTCAAACACAACACGTTTCGGCGTTAGAATACAGAGGAAAAGTGAACAAGCAGAAGGCTAATCGGCACCTAAGTGTTTAAAATTATTTACGGTTCAAGTTTTGTTCTAGATTTCTACAAAAGCGCTAGTGAGCGACGGTCTCCAGAAATTTCTCGTCTTTACTATATTTGAGACTTCACCGGCACATCGTTTTCTCTTAAATTAACAATTGTGTATTAGATATTGGACTTATATGAGAACATCAGAAGTAAGTGTAGTTACATAGTACGCTAGTTTATTTACTTTTCTGCGCCGTTTGTTTACTTCGTTCTGATATGTCCTACTGCGTGTGCACAACAATCCACTTGCTGTCGTACGTCTCTTGTGAGGTAACTACGATCTTTCTTTTGAAATTATATGGCCCCCTTCCCCCTTTCCTGTCTTTTGTCCCTCTTTTTTATCACGTGTACTCAGTTTTGGAGCTTGCGAGGCGTGTGATAATTAAGGGTCGCCGTTGAAGTCAAGAGCCGAACGGAAACCCGTCTGGTCGGGAAAAGACATGGGGACAATGAAAAAAGTCCAACGACCGCAAAAGTTCATGAATCGCCTCCTGCACGGGACCTTGTTCACAACGGAGCTTTGTTGACAAGATTGTGAACAAGGCTAAACGTCTTTGTTTTTTTCTTTTATGAACTTTTGTGGTCGGTGTCCATCTTTAATTGTCCTCAAGAGTCGTTGTTAAACAATCTCCCGCTCTTCTCCAACAATCCCCCTCTGGAGGCCTTCAGTGGTAATATTAAACACAGAATACAACATAACTTCGTTGTAGTCATAGGCTCTTTAGCAACAGGAGATCGCCGTATCCGAAAGTGCTTACAACTCTGCTTCTGTTATACCCTATGTAGTGTACATCCGTAAAATCGAACAGCCAGGTCGATTTTAAGTGCGTCCAATGCTGCGCGCATTCACGGTGGCGGCCGCAGGTGTCGTTACGAAGACGTGATGACCGCGTGGACGGATCTGTTCTACGTGTAAAAACAGCATCCTGAATCCCTGGGCCACCATCGGCGCTGGCCTTCTTCCTGCGTTGAGAGGAGTTCTGCGTTTCGCTTAACCCCTCTCAACGCGGAAATAAGAGGAATGGGTCTTTTTCTTTCAGCATGGTTTCCATTCTTGGACAGCACGCCTTTGCAATCACTGCGATCCCGGGAGAAACAACGGTGCTGTATAGGCGAACGTTTTGAGGACAGGAAGCTTTAACAAAAAATACGGCAACAATGTGTTGTTTTTCGATAGAAATGCCTTCTGTGAAGCTGTTCGCCGAAATTTATCTTTTCTTCCTTGAAGTAATTTTTATCTTTGACGCAGTTATGACACATGCACAGCTACACTATTTGCGTGTGGCCACTTCAACACTGTTGCGAGGCACGGCCTTCGTCTTGCTTAAACTTAACAATGTTTTATGTATTCGCTATCGAACTTTGGAGCGCCTTGGCAGGATCACCATTCCGCCCACTGGGGAAAACAATAACTGGTACACAAAATCTTTCTTGAAAGCACTTGGTGAGGCTTTGCTTGCTAGGTTCTCATCCGTAGCAGGCAACGGTTCTAAAGACAACGTGAAAGAATAACTTGTATGTGCCAAGTCAAGCGCAGTGACGTATTGCTCTTTGCCAGTTGGGTAGCTAATAGCTTAAGTTTACCTGTCAATCCGTATCCAGTCTATGGCCTGCCGTTAAATCCAAACTATACGCCGCCTCGGGAGTATATGCAAGGAAAACGCACGCATATAGTATAGATGAGCAGCAGTTATGGCGGTTACTACTTGCTAGGAATTAGAACGAAGGTTATTTGCGCCTCGGTGTGGTGAAGTGGAGACCTCTGGTCACGAATAGGAAGATTAAGAAGAAATGCGACAACCCGAGCGTGTGGTCCGAAAGAATCGCCACCCTTTCTATTTGCAAGTTCTAATGAGAAAGTTGTACATCGGTTCGCAAAACGACCGATTAGACTGTTTCTAACTTTCTATTCATTAAGTATTAGTGTTATCGTGCTTACCACAGATGCCCGCGAAATACAAGAAATACCACGTGACATGCCCGCTTGCGCGCCTGCATGCGTGCAGTGATTCGATCTAGTGCTACCTGACGTTCTGCGTACAAAGGATATGCTTCCCTCGCGCCGGTTCATGATAGCGAGAAGCAGACGCAGCAGTTATCGCTTGTGTTGCCGCTAGAAAAACGTATTCGTCGCACAGCCACCACCATAGTCGCTGCGTTGTCGAGGCAGCACAACCGGGCAAATTCTATGGTCGTTTGCATGCGGAACGTTATAGGGAGCACTACAACCATCGCGCGCACTGGCGCCCAAGCGGGCATCTCACGTGGTATTATTTTTTGCATTTCGCGGACATCTTCAGTAAGCAGAAAAGCACTAATAATTAATAGATAGAAAGATATAAACCTTCTAATCGGAAGTTTTGGAAACCGATCTACAATTTTCTCATTGGAATTTTTCGCCCAGCTTCGTTGTTTCAGAAGATAGTTACTTAAAGTGGCCTAATTAACCAATTAATCAGAACACAAAAATAGTCTGACTTACTCCAGGCAGTAGTCAGCAACATGCATTTCGTCGCTTCGTCATTGAGTGCGCTGGCATATTTTTAAACTCTGGCTAAAGATAGCTGGGATAGCCTGTATATGCATACATTCTCGATGCAGCGGCAAGGCGAAGTACCGACATTGTTTGCTGAGAAAAGCGACAGTTGATACTAAGATGTAGGTCACGCACTGCATGCCAGGAGGATCAGTAAGCGAGACCTTATGTACACCGAGACCTTATGTGCAACCGGTACCTTCTCGGTTGGGAGGGTTAATCACACCCCACGCTGCTCACATCTTCATCCGCTGAGCCCAGCAGACCGTATACAGCGAGATCCACGACAGCACGAGTCTGACTAGCTGTTTTTTTTTTTTTACGTGGAAGACCGCGCGCTGAACCACCGACGTCCTCCCGCCCTCCAGCCCAACTGCTCGCCGTGGTGGTGGGTCCAAAAAGCACGCAACTTTCTCTGCCTCGTTGGACAACAATAACGCGCGCACAAGGCGACCTTGAAGAGGCGGTTCGTCCCTGCGACCACGCCGAATGCAGGACTTGCCGAAGCGTGCACGGTCCATGCACTCCGCGAAGGCGCATTCCGCCGCCGCAGCTTCGGCGGTTCCGCGGAGCGCTCCTGGAAGAAAGACGTAAAAGTCAAGCGGGTGATTTCGACGATGACAACATGCGACGGCGCTGTGTTTCCGCTGACGCGCCTCCCAACCAGATAATGGTACCACGTGCCGCTTCCCTTCTGCTCTGACGGCCGCTAGAAAATGCAGGCTGGAGAGAAGAGCAGGGCGACCACCCAGTTCTACTGTCGACGGCGCGGCTCGGACTCGCGTTGGCGCGCGAAGCACCATTCGGAAACCACGCCGGATGCACGACCGCTCGCAAGTGGCGTCGGAAGAGCTTTGTTAGTTGCGTGCAGTGTTTACGAAGCCGAATGCCTGGGCCATGCAGGCGCCGTCTTGGCGGCAAAACGCTATCGCCATTGAAGCCACTTTGTAGATGGCTAAGAGTAACCATCGAAGTCTCTCATCGCGAACGCTATGCGGCCTCGTCGAAATTCATGGTAGGTCTCTTCGAAAGATCTGGCGAAGTCCGTACCGTTCCAGATGGGAGTTTGGCTGTTGCCGCAGGTTCCCGCTCGGCTGCACTGAACTTTCAATATAGACGTGCAGATAGGGGCGGCGATCCGACGTCGAAGCGGGTGGGCCACGACGCGGCGCATTCCGAGAGCGCCTTCGGCGCGGCTCGCGCGAGAGCGCCCGAACAAGCCGTAACAACGGCTTTCAAGATGTCTAGAAGGAGCCGCGATGCCAGAGCGGCGTGAGGGAGAGAGTGAACGAGCCGGTGAGCGGGCTCCTTTCTTCCGACGACCCCTGCTAACCCCGGCAGGCGGTTATAGCGAGCAGTATGCTCACGCATAGAGAGCAATAACGGATGATAAAGAAAACAAAAGGAACTGGAGGCGGCCGGCCTTTTTCCTTTGGTGCTCGCGGCCTTGCCGCTCCGGCGCGATGTACTTCACACTTTCGCGTTAACACTCACAATGAAAAAAGAGAGGTGCTAAATGAGTGCAAGGCAAAAAGCGCTAGTTGGAAGCGCCTCGGCGCGACGGCGGGCGCGCTTATTTTTCCTGCGCGATCCGCGTCAAATGTGGCTCGTCACGACGGCGCCGAGCGCTCCTCCAATGCCACGGCCGGATCGTGCACTCTTATGGAGAGGCGTCCGCATTCCTAGGTCACGTATAAGGCACCCTGCAGCACCCTGCTTGGAGTCACTCGTCGCTGATCCTCCGGTGCATCTTGAGCAGCAGCGGCATCTCCCAGGACCATGGGAGTGGTACGTACTACGGTGACACAGAGTACCTACACTTTCGCCTGCCAGAGCGCTTTCGTCGCTTATATATGAGGTGTATTGGGCTGTAAGGCACTCCACTTGGATACGCAGCACTTTATCTGAGCCCAGTTCTTCGAGGTGCGAGTATTAGGCCACAGAGGAGCCATGAGATACATCTTCCTTTCTGGTGGATTTTTCTGCTTTCGAGGAGACGTAAAGACAAACACCAGAGGGTTGTGAGTGCCAAGTCCGGGAGTCTAGTGGAGCCAGGAGCAACCCTCGCACGCCTAGTGTAGCGTATGTCTGTCCCAAAATTAGTGAGAAATAGTGGCGCACGCACTGTGCCAAACGTAAAGGCCAGCTTTGCATAGCGAACACGTTCCATACATAATGTGTAACCCTGCAGCTTTGACGGCTGATACATCCAACATTCATTTATAATGTATTACTTTTTTTGCAGAATTACCAGTGGCAGTGCCTGCTCCTGCTGTTGTCCTGTGCAGCGGGCTCGGCGACCTTCTTTGGAGGTGGTGGCAGTGGAGGTGGTGGAACGGCCACTTTCTACATTAATAGCGGTGGCCCATCCGATATGGGTGGCGGGGCGGGATTAGGAATGTTCGACGTCATCGACGTGGTCGACACGATCGGCACTACAGACGTCGATGGCAACGTGCTCGTCGAGGGTGGCGAGGGTGGTAGGCTGGTGAACGTGGAACCCGGGTCGCCGCCGCAGGTCGCCAAGGTGGAACCTCCCCCAGCTGGCGCACCCCCGCCTCCGCTGCCGCTGCCGCCGCCGCCGCCTCCCCCGGTCGAGGAGCCTCCTCCACCGCCGAGCTACGGGTCTCCGCGAAAGCCGCCTTCTCGACCAACCGGGGGATACGGAGGTGGGCCCCCCGCAGCTGCCGCTTTCGACGACGACGGCGGCGACTATGCCGAAGCAGCCCCCGAGACTCCGGACCTTGGGGACGACTTCGACTCCCCGGGAGACATCTACGGTAGGTCGCCCGTCGTCATCCGGACGGACGACGCCGAGTACGAAGAGACCCCTCCTGGTACTAAGGCTGCCGGCTACGCGCGCCTCGTGTCGGCTGGAAGAAAAGGCAGCCGAGTGTACCGCCCGCAGGCCAAAGCCAAGTCTACCGCCGGCGCTGCCGCTCGCTACACCGGCGCTACCGCTCGTTACACCGGCGCTGCCGCTCGCTACACTGGCGCTCGTGCCACCAAGAAGCCGCGGCTCACCATCAAGCGATTTCCCATCGAGAAGTTGAGCGCCGCGTTGACTGCCGAGGACCCGCTGGAACTGATCAGAACTCTGGAAGGCAGTCCACAGCAGAGGCCGCAGCAAGAACTGCGCAGCCAGAGGCTGCGGGGGGTTTACGCCAGCCGAGACCCGTCCAAGTCGAAGTGGAAGACGGTCGGCGTGTTCCCGGTGGCGAAGCCACGGCAGGGCACTCGAGGAGTGGCCACCAACTCGGGCAAGTGGCCCGCGAACGTGGAGTACCGAGGCCGCAACTACCGCGGCATGAAGCCCGTGGTTCTGCACCTGTCTATGAAGGGCAAACAGTCCGGAGGCACCACGAAACGCCCCAAGTGGATACGGTCCATCATGCTGATCCCGTCACACGTCGACATGAAGACCGCCGACCGAGCCACAGAAACCAGGAGACGGCACAGAATCTACGTTGAAGAGTGAAATAGTCGTGCGCGTCTGTTCATGCGTTGAATGTGAGACGCCTGCTTTGTTCGCTGCTTCAAAGACTTCTAGGTAATCTAGACTGTCTCCATCGATCGCCGTGCTGTTGCTGCAACTCGACGAACGTCTGCGATTACTCCGCTGGTGGTTCTACCAGCCACATTGTCAAGCGCCTTGGGACGTTTGGTGGTGTGATGTTTGTACATAACGACATTCATCTTTAGAAAGTTGTCGAGTCGATGCGGCAACTGGAACATTGTGCTCACGCTTGAGAACGTCCGCAGCTGTTGATTCATTTTGATTCATTTCGATGGTAAATAAATGAGTTCATATATACGGATGTGACACTGGCTGTTTCGTGTACTCGGCTGGTTCTTCTTCGAATGCCATAAAAGCCTAAAAGAAAAACTGTAAGTCAGAACAAGCCAAGTATATGTAAAAATAGGTACTATAGACGGATACAACTTTAGACGACCGCGGCACTTCCTCATCAAAGGCGGATGCATACAAGCCTGCACCAATGGGCGTGCACTCCATACTGATGTCATGAGCCGGACAGCCGATGACCCTGCCTTCGGAGAACATTGCCGAGTTACTCTAGCCGAGTGCATGAGCGGGACTACTTGTTTAGTCGCAAAGGCGATCGGTTGCCGCTGCTTCGGTCGTCTGGGCGGGGCATCTTCGGACTTGATAAGTTGTATCCGACTACAGTTCCACGGCTTTCTGAGCTTACGCAATCTTTCAATAACGCATTTTAGTCTTACGTGTGAATATGAACGCAAAATAGTCTATGTGCAGCCTTTGCCGGCGGCGTTTATCAGTCCTGACTCCGTTTTTAGTCTTTTCCGAATAATGTGAGAACTGTTTATCACGTAACAACTGCGTCGTCTATTCGCTGAAAGACACAAAACCGAGCACATAGACCAAATGTCAACAGTGATTCATGGTGGGTCGTCCACTGCCTTCTCTTTTCGACGTATTCAACATCTTGGATCACTGACATTACTCAACAATAAAAATAACAAAAACATAGACGTTTCGCCAACTATGCATGCGGCTGTACGTGCGTTTTTCGACGTGTCGAGAAACGAGCTTCGTGTGCCTTGCTGTGAAGAGCGTAAAGGAGCAACGGCGACGTGGGACTCTTGTAGCGTGACAAGCTGGGTTCTTTTCATAAGGTTTTAAAAAGCCGCACGCAATCCTACAAACAAACTACAGAAAGAAACCTGCTCCTCGAGAATGGGCATACTTTTGCTTTACTTAAAAAAATGATGGGACACGTAACAGTGCTAAAAGAGACCACTAGGTCACACACTTGACACTTTCGAAGTGTCCCACTCACGACATCGTGACTTTTGACATTCTTGTGACGCTAGTTATCACACTCGTGTCTATTGTCACGTGCGTTTAGCGCTCTACCACGGCCGCTGGATAGAAAAGCGCACGGTCTACCATACACTTGCAACTTCCAACTATCATGGAAAAGCTGCTGAGAGCATACAACCATCATACCACTGCTGTTGCTATGGTGCGTGTACTTGTGGCACGAATAACTTTAGTCAAAGAACAACTAGCGTGCTTCACATTCAGTTCGTATTCAGACATTTTAATTATGTACAATTGTACGAACTCGTGATTTCTGGGGCAGTGGTTTTAAGAATGTGATCCCCTGGATGCGGATGCATGCCGGCGTTGCCCTCACGGACACTACTGAAATATGCAGCGTAAAACTTCACCATTAATTTACTATCGTATACACAGGAAATCATGCTATGCTGTCCTAATAGTATAAATACTGGTCACCATGTCCGGTTTTGTAACAACGCAATTAGGGCCTGCCCAAACAATTTACTTAAAATGTTCTGGCGAGAGTAACAGCTGTCTACATATCTTCACTCTTTACGCCTATTTTTACATCTCGTCTTCATTTTGCTGAACATGTGCCGCGGCGTTATGTTCCTTTTCGGCATATTCACATCGTACTGCCCCGCCACGGTGGTCTAGTGGTTATGGCGCTCGACTGCTGACCCGAAGGTCGCGGGATCGAATCCCGGCCGCGGCGGCTGCATTTTCGATGGAGGCGAAAATGTTTGAGGCCCGTGTACTTAGATTTAGGTGCACGTTAAAGAACCCCAGGTGGTCGAAATTTCCGGAGCCCTCCACTACGGCGTCTTTCATAATCATATCTTGGTTTTGGGACGTTAAACCCCAGATATTATTATTATTATCACATCGTACTAACATTGGCCATAGCGCTGAATTATTTCAATGTTCATATGCACTGCTATACTCCTGAGTCGCATTCTACATATCACGAACGCACGACGCAACGTATGAATTGAACTTGTAGTGCACATGCATACTGCCACACGCGCTCCTTTCTTTCTATGTTTTATGTTACCGGCCCATTGCACGTGTAGCTACTCTGCGTTGCGCAAACCGCGCCAGGATGTCTGGGAACATTTCAGATTATTTTAGGGTCATCTGTTAAGCTGGAGCACGCAAACGCGGACAGCTGAGTTTATTCTCGAACTAACACGGCCACCAGCGATAAGGCTGGAATGTTCGATGCCGCTTGTATAAATGCCAGCGCGCCTTGCCTCGGATCAGATTATCGACGGCCGACGCTCTGTTCGCCGATATCAGTGCACAGTACGCATTGCTTGCTGTAGTTTGAGTTTCTGTTTCCAGGCCACAAGTTCGGCCAAATAAAGAGTTTCACCTTGGACACGCCGACTGCTGCCTTCGTCGAGGTCACGACCCTATAACAATATCAGAAGAATGTTGAACCGGTAAGCGCACCAAGGCAGGGACAACGAAAACGACACACTGAGTGCTCACAGAGAAAGATCGAGAAGCACAAAGGGGAGAACTATGCTCGGTATGGCGGAAGATGTTTAATTACGAGAAAGGAGGAGAGGTCGGCCTGGAAAGCGAGGCCTGCTACTCCTCAGGGGGTAAGGGGAAAAGGGAGAGAAAGAGGGAGGTATGATGATAGGCGACTATGGTATAGCACAATGAGTCACTGTACGCACTGTCATGCGCGGGGACAGGACACGCGCGAAAGATTTTATGGCATAGCACATGCTTTAAAGGGGTCATGAACCACTTTTCCAAGTAATGATCTAATGACCTCAGTATCGGAGTGTACTGCCTCCCGAATCGATTGCCGCAAAAATTTATCGAATCCGTCAAGAATCAGCGGAGGTACGGGGGTTTGGCGCACGCTCTCAGCGCTTTCTCTCTTTTCTCGTGCCGACGAGCGCACTGGAAGCTAGACAGGGAGGGATGGCATGGGGGAAAGAAGTTACGTCAGCGCGCGTCATGAAACGCGATCGCTCTCCCGCTGTGATTCGCTTGCGCGAGTGCGGCTACCGTGTACTGAGGAGTGCGGCGCCGGCAAGTGGCGGCACCCCGCGGCAAGAAGCGCATCTGATCCGAACGCCGCTCTCGATTTACGTCGGCTATCGGCCAATAAGCATGTTATGTCTCTTGCGACGTAAACTGACAGATCCGCGACGTAAACGGACAGACGAGCCGCCCACCGACGAGAGTGAGAACCGGCCTCTGTTTGAAAAGAGGGTGCCTGGGGAAACGACAACTTCGCGCTCCGCTTGTGGCCATTACGCGGCGCGCACGACTGTAATATTTGGCAGAGCAGTTCATAGCCGTGTCAGCTTTCCCCAGGATGTGTTTTTTCAACAAGCCCAAGGGGTGCTTCATGACCCCTTTAAAGACGAGCACTTAAACCTGTCTAGCTTAGAAACCTTAATAGGCACTTTCAACTCCGTTGGGCGTGCTCTGGATGTTCCCAAGCACCCAAAAGCGCCTCCTCCGAAAAGGGTCGGGAGTCCAGACGGTATACGACGCACGTATGTGACTGTCTTTCGGTCGCGTATTGAGGGCACGCGCACAGGATGTGGTGAATAGTCTCTGGCGTGTGTCACACACTGCAAATAGGGTTTTACTCTTGTCCATTCTTACAAAGGTATCGCCGTGTATATGTAATACCCAGCCGCAATCGATGCAGTAGTGTTTCTTAGCCGGAATGGAAGCCGACACGACCAGACTCAAGTCTGTAAAGGCGCTCTTGGCGATAGTCAGGGTCATCTCATAATCGTATCATAGATGTTTTCATACACCTATTGACAGGAAGACGTTGATGCCATAGCGGGAAAAGTGAATTGATATGACTTCGCCGCTGGTGTGCGCCATTTTTGCTTCTGCGTCAGCTTGTGCGTTCCCAGCTATGACTGTGAATCCAATGCAATGCAACGGTATGTCCGGATTGAGACGCCTCAGTTAACATATTCATTATGTCGTACACCAGAGGACTGTACGCGGTTCCTTGCTTTATGTATTTGCTGATTAGTTGAAGTTCCGGCTTAATGTACAGAATTAGAGGCTGGGTCCGACCTATAGTGGGTATAGTGACATATTGAAACCGGTAAGCACACCAAGACAGGGACAACGAAAACGACACACAGAGAAGGATGTTATCCTGTGCTCGAACTTAGCGGCATCGTGTGTGTGGTTTCACGTGTCATATCTGTACAAATCTTGTTGTTTTGTTGGCTCTTGTTGGCTTTCTTGTCTGCTAGTTCTAATTAATGCTGTGTCTAGTAAAGAAAAACGAGCCCTTAAAATTCCCCTCCTTTGGGTCTACGTGTGTAAGTAGTTCAATACAATGCCGAACTGTGAGCGAGAGAACTTCGTTAAATATCTTACGAATTGACGCCTTAGGTCTAGGCCGCACCGGAGGCAGTAGGGAGACCCTGTCTCTCGGTAGCTTCCCGGCCCCATGCCTCGGGTGCGAGAAACGCCACGTGGCATTGTAACTTTTCCCGGTACAAAGTTTAGCAATAGATGGTTACCGAGGGCACGGCAGCATGCAGTACGCGGTGTGGGTGCAGTGCCGCCCCTGCGTCTCTGTCTCACGACCAGAGCGTTCGCTTACCCCTTTTATCCGCTAGTGGACCGCCACTCTATGAGGCCGACGTATACTCGAACACGGAACACGGGGTTTGGAAAGACTCGCTTAGGCGCGAACAAAAGGAGACCCAAATTAAGAACGAATTGTAGAGATCGCCATAGCGAGAGGGATGGATAATGTCCGGGAAACAGAGGCGGGCTCTCTCTTTTCACCGGCTAGAAGACGTGATACCGCTGCCCAGAAAGAATAGCCCACCTTTCCTTTTTTTTTTTTGCAGGTGCGAATTCCGTGGGGCGCTTAGCGAAGCGGAGATACACGTGAGCATTATGTTCGTCTTTCCAAGGAGACCAACTCTTCTTCCGCGATACGCGTGCGTGCGGTGCTCTCTAAAAATATAACGTTAGCGCGCAAGGCTTCGCGACGGGACAACGCGTTTAGACGTGAAGAGAACGTGTATGGTCGGTATACACGACAGGGACGGGGAGGATGCTTGAAGAGCGGCACTTTCACCGCCGTGTGTGTAAAATGGACAGACAGACAGCGAGAGGCGGCAAACCGGCGATCTTGCCCGCTCGAGGGGAACCGTACTCTCGGTCTCTCGCCTGCAGCTCAGCATGCATGACTGTGGCAGCCGTGTGGATTGGAGAGAAGTCATTGTACTCGTGGAACCGTGGAGGCCGTTCTGCGTCGCTGCAGCGGAGCCCCGGCTATATGATGACCGCGATATCTCGCTCCGGTCGTATGTATACATGCACAGTCAGTAAGAACTGAAAATGGCGGCAAGACCTCGATGCGGAACCAAGCGCTCTTCGCACAAGGACTCCCTTTTATCTTCGCGTAAATGCACTCTCACCTGCTTCGAGGTCACAGGAAGATATCAGGGCACGAAGTAGGTACTCTAGGGGTGCCAGTGCAGGGAGAGGGGAATTGCGGCGATAGCGGAACAACCGTGTAATGTGAGATCAAAAGGAGTGGGCCTTGTGCTTGTATGGTTATATGTCCAGTGTCCTCTACGTTGGCGAAGGGGTGTCGTCACCAGGGTCTCGCTTGAGTGATACAGGCCCTGCCCTGTGTATATACGCTCTGTGAGAGTGAGAGTTGGCCTGATGGCGAGAAGGTGATTAGCCTGAATGCAAAAGAAGGGTGGGGCGGTAGTTCTGTCATGGTGCCGCTTCGCCAGCTGTTGTGGAGCGCATCTCACTTCCTTGTGTACTTTGGGAGGACCAAATGATATCACGGTGCACGTGAGGTTCTTTCGTTAACGTAAGAGAATTGAGGCGCGCGTGACGATACTTACAAGGTGTTGCACTCCATTCCTGCAGTCCTGCTGTCATAAAAAAGAGAGAGGTAGCAGGTTTCAAGCTTGCCTCAGAAGATCTTGTAATGTGTGTGCTGACCATAGCCAAGTTTCTATGGAAAACGTTGAAGAACTGAATAAGACTTGTTATTTGGCGAGTTGATTACAGTTCGCGACATGGCGCTTTACCACAATGACGAAAACAAAAGGACCACAGAGAAGCAGAAGAAGACAGCGCTGGAAAACAAGCACTCACCATTTCCACAGCAAGGGGAGAGCGAGAAGAACAGTGAGCACGTGGACGCTGGCAGAATCGGTCACTGTTACCGTAGACACTCACTGCGCAATATCATATTTCCATGACAACAAACACCCATCCAGGCTACAGCCGCTTGGGCGGGTCCGTTCTCCTTAAATTCTGCCACCGTGCCTTCGTCGCCCTCAGCGAGGTCATACACGCATTCCAACTGGACTATGCCGACGTGAGGCTACCTTATACTTCGTCGGCTATTGCAAAAAGAGGTTTTACATTTCGTATTAGAATGGCCTTGCATTTCGTATTAGAATGGCTGGAAATGTCTTGTGCGATGACCGCGATTGCGAGTAGACCCGTAGACACGTGCTAGTGTCGAGTGATAGAGGCGTAGCTACGCTGGCCCAGCGGCGGGAACGCCTCAGTTTTCCTCCTGTTCCATTCCTGGTACGACTAAATCTAACGATAAAAAGCCATTTAAGGGCAAACAATGCGTCGCGTTAGAAAGCCTCACTTCCTTGAGAAACCGCCAACTAACTCCTGATAAAAGCCTCAACATAGGCTCGCTTTCAGGCACTTGATTGCCGGAGGTTCGTTTGTTAGACGTATGAACATTCCCTAGAGAACAAGGTGGTGAAATGAGCTTGCATACGCAGCTGCAGTTTACACAAAAGAAAAGAAACGAAGATGTATATTTAGCATCTGTGAGCCGTAGAGCGGAGTAACAAGAGGTAGGCTATCTGTGGCATCACCATGCATGTTTCCAACTTGCCATGCGAACCACGGAAATTGCGCTAACCACATGAAAAAAAAATAAAAGCGTGGCCTTCACTGGCTGTTGAGCGACGAAACGAACCGAGACAACGCGTACAGATGCGGCAGGCGCACGAGTCCGAGCTTCTTGCCATGACTCGTGCGCATCTAGTTCCGCGCGGTAGTTTTCTCACAAACCCGTGCGGCACACTGTGGTATGCACACCGCCTTTTACTTCTTGTTTCTTCTTTCTTTTCCTTTTCTTTCTTGCTTCTTTTCACGACTCCTGCGCGTTTTCTACAGGGAGCACTAACCGGCTGCCTTTCACCGAAAACGAAAAAAGAAAAGTGAATACATAAATAAAGCGCTGAACCTCATCTGCCTGCCTTCCGGCAGCAGCTTGCAGAATGCTCTCATATCTCGCCGGAAAACTGCCACGCGCGAAAGCCTCCGCCATCTCTCTGCTTTCTTTGCTTTCTTTTTTGTTCCATTCTCCGCAGCGCATCTCGTTCCCATGCCTCAAGAGAAGAAAGAGGCAGGCAGCGCTCAACACTGGCGTTCCCGTCCGAATGCATGCGCATGGCAAACAAGCAAGCAGGCAGGCAGGCATCGCCTCCTTGACCACCGAAAAGAACTCTTCTTCTGCTTGAGGTCGTCTTCTTCCCAAAGGCGAGCGACGTTGCCCGAACGACGCATCCTTGCGCGTCCGTCGGCAGCCTATACTGCAGCGCGGTAATGGAAGTTCGTTCACTAATGCATCTTCTTCGCCGCTTGGAGAAGACCGCGCGACCGGGCCCTATTTTCTTACCTGCGTACACGACGGGGATGGCTTCAGCCGTCAACAATGGGGACAAAGCGGGACGCAACAAACTACGGCCCACTCGAGAAGGCATTGTTTGCGTGGCTTCCGAGAGCACGTCATCTCGTTTTTTTTTTTTTAAAAGGACCACGAAGTTTGATGAAAACACTTTGCAAAGAAGCAAAGCTCCGTCGTCTTTTTTTTTTTTTTTTCGTGCTATACGGCTTACGTTTTGGCTGTATCTCCCGATAGAGGCGTCAGATTTCGTGGTGGTCTGGCCGATTCCCTGCTTCCGTGTTACGCACTAGTTGGGAATGAGTTATAGGTCAAGTTCGTGTGACCGAAAAAGACCTGGATAAGCTATCCAACGTCTTAACTTCGACGTAAACGATGAAACACAAAGATTAGGTGCCATACGGAGGGTACCTGATACAAAAGTCTTGAGTACTTAGGTTTGGCACACTTGAAATCTGAGGTGGGGAGCAAAAATCCGCGCAGGTTTCTTTTGCAGGTTCCGATGGGGCTCATAGCCAACAATGTGGCCGCGCCAAAACCAAACACTTCCCAAGAAATTAGTAAATTGGTCATTCTTTGAATTATTTTTGTCGGTTATAAGGGGAATCCATGATTTCATAACCTGCAGGGACCATATCTCGGATGCAGCCTGGTTATGCTCAAGCTTTTTAGACTAAAAGAGGAAAACTTATGCTAGAAACGAGAAAACAGGATCACACTGCGCTCCGAAATTTTCATTTAATACGCCATCTCTATATTTCTCTTTGGCAAATGGTAATTTAACTCTTCTGGGTTATAGCTCGCTCTTCTTATTTCTCATATCTTGCTGCTCTACGAATTATTTTTGCGAAACACTATATCGACCGCCTCTTTGTAAATAAGTATTTTTGAGAGATTAAGCTCGCGGTTAACTGACCTACTGTGAACATATATTGAATCTAGTTCAGTATGAAAAATCCATTAATCGATTGATTAGATCGATTGATGGCCAATAATTAATTGACCCTGAAATTGCAATCGTTCCAGGAGCACGAAAATCTATTTCCTTTCTTGCATAGCGCAGATGTGCTTCCAGATACCACTGGCACGTACCCGCCCACGACTAATTATCGGCATGCGTTCCTTACTATTCCTTACTATTCATGAGTTCCGCCCACTTATATTCCATAAGTGGGTGGAACCCAGGATTAAACAGCAATATCAGCAGAGCTTTCTAGAAATCATCACGCCAGTCACTACGGAGGCCATGTACCAGCTCAAAAAGGAATGTGCGCATATGCGCATGTTTGTTACATCTGGACAAATCCACAAGAGATGGTGCGCATCGACGGAGAAGCATAGACGGCTCCCCCAACTTGCTTTAACAGTATACTATAGAGTCCAGTTGGCCGCACGACGTCTTGAAACGGGTTCACATCGACGCAGACTCCAGGAGTACGTATAGCGATCCGACGAATACGTAGTGAATCGTGACATAACGATACGCTTGACACTTCGCACAGGCTGTTCTAGGGCAGGCTACACAGCAGCGGAAAGCCAAGCACGGTACATGGAGAACAAAAAAAAAAAAAGCAGGAGGTAGGGGTTCGGGGTGGGGCCTAAGTAGAATCCTTTACTACCTCATTTTTTGCTTGTGCTGGGACCGATTTCGTCCAACGTACCGTATAGCTCACGTTCGGTCTCAGCTTTCAATCCTTGGCCGCATCGGTGTCCCTTTGTATTATCCCTACTGTTTTCGAGCTATTTATACGGTAGAAGCAAGCGGGTCTCCAAGAAGCTGCTGCATTCACGGAGTCCCAGACCTGCATGCGAAGATTTCCTCTGAAGTGTAGGCAGCGTGGGCGGACAAAGGCCGCGTCGGGCTATTTGCGGACACTCTGCATGCTTCGAGTGTCTCCGTGATCTCCTCCAGAATAAACAGTAAACAGGAGGGGCGTCTGGGCCGCAAGTCTCGCTGCAGGAGTCGTGCGCGCTAAAGAATAGCCAGGAAAGAAAATGGGGCCCCTATACGCCCCCCAACGGCTGCTGCAGAAGCAGCGCGGTTGTATAGAGAATACACCGAAAACAAAAGGTGTGTTTACGCCCGTTTATTCCGTCGTAGAAGGGGTGCTCTGTGGCAGCATATGTAATGACTAAATTTGGGTGGCTACACGAAAGAGATGTGTATGCTCCTCTAAGGGGACCTCGTTAGGCGTGACGTACTAAAAGCTGGTGGTTTCACTGCAGCAGAGTAGATGGTATTGCATTGTTTTAGCTAAAGCGCATACCAACAACGACCAAGTTACACAACGGGACAGTACAGTTTGCTCACTTTTTAGGGAAAACATTCTTGAGAGTTGTTGCTTCCACTAGAGTACTGCTACGTTGTTTGGTTGTGTATTACAGAAAAAAAAAAATGAGCCCTCGATCAAATGCCCTCTCTTTCGTACGTTGTTTGGCAGTATTTTAGCCATTTGATCTTGCATAACAAATGGAGCAGCAAAGTATAAAGTATAAGCCAAAGTGACTCAGTAATCGTCTGTTGAGGAAAGTGCTATTTTTTCTGCGTCTTCAGAGTAACTGATTAACAGGATATACTCAACCAGGCTGATCGTATTGATTAACGCCCATTAATTTGCTTTTATCTCTCTCTGTACTTGATTGAGCACTTGCAAAGTAATTGCATCGTGTATATAGCAGAGTATGACCCCTGTAGAACATTGAGTTTCACATATGCTACGTGCAGTTACACACCACACGTAGAAATTTCCAGCTCTCCATTATTAGATCGCAAAGCACTGGTATTTCCTTCTTCTCTCCTTTTTTTTTTTTTTCGTCTTCGGTGCCTTTTTGTAAGCCTGCGTATAGGAAAGCCAAAAGTGACCTGATCCACCCAAAAGAAAATGCTCAATTGAGTCAGCAAACTGAAACACGGAAGGAGCTGTTGCAACGAACACACTGACGACATGAACCCGGACAAAGACGTCACGGAGCTACGGAAACGCACCCTTTTGAATTGTATGACCTTCCGGTTATGCGTGCATCCTCTATTTCGGGAAGTGCGTACGTTTGTCATTCACTAGGTGAGTACAAGGCTTCGGCTCAGAATTGATCCACCATATGTAGTCGTTGCAGAAGTTGCCCGATAAATTTCAGACGGTCATGTTTTCGCCTCCTTCCTTTTCCACTACACGTGTATACGCCAGTCGAAATGGATCATCATTCTCTTCGCTTTTTCGTATATACATCAGCAGGGCAGCTCGCGTGCCCTCGTTTGAGTCCTCATCCATTCCTCCGTAAACGCTGTTGGCGGTTGTGCGCTTCGCCCTTTCATCATGTTCAAAAGACGCACAGCCGCTCGTTATGCCTGAATTTGAGGAAGTATAGCGCTCGCTGGTCGGGACATGGCGTGGTTGCTCGTTGCCTGTGACCGATCGGCGTCTCTTTGACGGGTCAAGGGTCACTCGTAACAGTATATACCAACCGCTTATTTCAAGCAACTCAAAGTGGCGCCGCGTGGAGCGCCTCCCGCACTTTACCCTTTCTTTTCGTTTAAGAAAACTTGCATGACGAGTACTGGCAAAAAGCACGCGCGACAGCGGTTGACAGATCAGTCGAGCAATTTGAGCAGCAACATCGACTAAGCGTGGAGTTGAGTATAAGCGGATAACTTAGCCCAAATCAACAAGAACACGGTCATGGACAGGGCACGTATAAGGCAAGATAACCGCTGGTCATTAAGAGTAACAGACTGGATTCCAAGAGAAGGCAAGCGCGCCAGCGGGAGGCAGAAAAGTTAGGTGGGCAGACGAGATTAAGAAGTTTGCGGGGTTAACGTGGCCGCACAGGACCGGGTTGATTGGAGAAACGTGGGAGAGGCCTTTGCCCTGCAGTGGGCAAAGGCTAATGAGAATGGTGATGACGTATATGGTGAGCCTGAGTACCTCGGAGATTGTTGTGCGACCGGTCGTTCACGACCCTGCTTGTTTGAGTGAAAGTAACCATGTTTGGCGTGTTATTTATTTGTTTATTTATTTAATTATTTATTTATTAACAGCATATCGTTAACGGATTCATGTAGCAACGAATTTCAACACAGACAAGGCTTGCAAGCAAAACATTTTTTTTTTCAGATCTTATCAAAGAACTTTATTAATTGCCCTGCGAAATGATGGTATAGGCCTGGACTCCGCCTAGGCTTAGACAAAGGGTAGCTGGCCTCCGCCTCGGCTCGCTGGACGGCCCAAAGTTGGTGCTCGAGGTTCGAGCTGAGCAACGCCGACTTCCAGCGCGCGCGGAGGCGGTCGCTGTTTGCGGCCGCATCAATGTTTTTGTGTATTATACCGGGACATTCCCATAGGATATGCTCTAGGGAGGCTATAGAGTGCCATTGTCTGCACTTGTCTGTCGTGTATAAATAGTTTGAAAGATATTCATTTCATCAATTATTCAATCGGCTATTCTCTACCACTGTGAGGAGAGAACTACTTTTAGCGATCAGAGACAAGCACGGGTGGTGCCTGCGGATGAAGCGGCCGTGCCTGGCTCGGGTTTCCGAAGCGTTCGCGATAACGCCAGTTCAGTGAAAGAGATTTGTTGAGTGCCTTCGGCGTGACGTTTATAGTTTTCGACGGTGGTTCGACGTTACGCGGGATTATATACGACTGCGTTACCAATGACTGTGTGGTGAGACTTCTCGCGTTTTGCTCAGTGGTGTAGTTAAAAAATAAAAAAAAGCCTGTCTCGATGCTATCTGGTTTCTGCATCCAGAGCATTGATTTCTTTTTTTTTACGCATATCTGTCTTCCTATAGTGATTTACAGTATGGCCTTCTTATCTTCAGCACTCTGTATTGGCGCGCTTGCTTGGTTCTCTGTTGCCTGTACGAACAGATCGGTGGTATGCTCCAAGCTCGCCAACTTCCGTAAGCTCATATATGGAGTGCGCGAAAGCGTGGGTTGAGGGTACGATTTCCGGCCACGCTGGTCGCATTTCGAAGAGGACGTCATGCAAAAACGCTCGCGCACTTAGATTCAGGCAGGCGGCCTTTAGCGAACCTCCTCGTGGCGAAAATTAGTCCAGAGTTCCCCCCCCCCCACCCCACTACGACACGTCTCGTAATCAGATCATGGTATCGGGGCGGAGAAAGGCCCGACATAATTTTGGAAGTGACACGAAACACGACGCTATCAGTAGAGCGGGGCTATACACCGCCACCTAACCTAAGTTTAAACGCCACGATAACGTTACAAAGATAATATTACACGGTGCACAGATTACCAATGCAGAGATGTTCATTATCAAAGCGTATCGGTCCGGTCGCGGGGTCAACGTTCTTAAATAAGACTTTTTTTTCTTATTTGTAAGCAGTCTCTCACGCAGCCTTTCTTAAATTAGGCCGTTCCTTTTCTTTTCATTCTCTTTATATTTAATAATATATGTTTTTGCATGTTTTTGCTCCATGGCACTGTGCGTTCCGGCAAGGTACGAAGCTCACACGAATGATGTCAGTTCGTGGCCGTGGAATTTAATTAACGGCACCCGGCTGCCCGCATCACGTCGCACGATGATAACGAACGCGACGCTGTAGCAGCCTCGGCGTGCTCTCCATTCTGCCTCCCACGCGGGTTGAAAAAGAAAGGTCCACAGGGTCGCAGTTCTCGACACCCCAACCGTAGCAGAGCGGCCTGAATGGCTCGAAGCTGCCGCTGCCTGATGCAGAGCCTCCATGCAGCACTCCTTCATGCGTGTATAGTACGTAGAGTGTGGAGCGTGGCTGGCGTTGTGAATGAAATGAGTATATATACATACAAGAGGTATATACGGAGGGGGCAACGCGCCTCGTCAGAGTAGACGGTACGGCACGTGCGTACACGACGTCGTGCACTCGCTGAAGCGCGGCGCCGGACACTTGTCGTCGTCTCTGGCACCGCTAAATAAGAAGCCGGCGAGGCGAAGGGGCTTGGAGGAGGGGGTCGCGCGAGCGAGCGCCGTTTGGGGGGGTCATTCTATGCCGTCGAGGTCACGGGGATAATGCCGAGGGCTTGACCGCGGCCGGCCATGGTAGTGAGCCCGTATACACGCGTTGTACCTTGGCGTGCTTTCCTCTGGAGGCAATGTGGCGCGGCCGTCCTGCCGAAGCGAGTCGTCCCCTTGGCGCAGTACTAACTGGCCAGCCTGTAGTATACGCTCTGGTGTAGGCGAGCGCGACGGACTGCAGACCACGCGGCGCACCCTGCCCCCCCCCCCCCCCTTTTGCGACCGAGTCATTAGCCCTACGAATCTGGTCCGTGCACCAGCTGCGTCTGTTGCATGCAGGGACGAAGTAAGGGGGCTCGAGGCAAAGGCGCACGGATTAATTTGCGCGCGCACGCGCGCGTTCTTTTGTGCAGTCACGCTCAGTATAGTACCTATATGCCCCGCATTGCAGCATCACGTGGAATAAGCATACGCACGGAGTTGATTCCCGGTCCGCGGCAGATGTATCCTCGTCCGTGCAAGCGGGAGAGACGGCGAAACTGCCACACGAAGTCTCGGGGCCGCATGCGGTCTGTCTCTGAAACGGACGGTGTCAGTGAACTGTGACTGCGCTTCGTGGACGGCAGCGATGCGGCGTGCGTGCACGTATGCAAAGCCTGCAATCAACTGCAGGCGTTGAACCAACGCATTGCTGAATGGGTAACGCGCGGATTCACGCTTCTTTTTTTTCTCCTATACTATGTTCACGTCCTAGATGCATATGTCAAATCAGCTGAACGAACGAAACGAGAACAAGCGACCGCCACCTATCACGTTTTTTAATTACTTCAGCTGGAACAAGAAGGGCGAGAGTTCGTATAGGGGTGATACCCCTGACGTGAACAACGCAGATATCTCGTTCGCTGCGCACGCGTAACCTGTGCCACGTACGGTGATCACCGGTATTCAAGGTCTGACCAAGCCCAATAATACTTTGATTGTTTTATGAGGGTTGATGTCCCAAGGCTACTCGGTCTATGAGAGACGTCGTAGTGGAGCGCTTCGGATGATTTCAACCACCTAAGTAAATGTGTTATATATACAATATGATTATTGAAACATTTGCTCCCAGTCATGCTTCGAGCGAAAGAATCGTGTGCGCGGACTGTGGCGAAGTGAGCGGCCACGGCTCTGTAGTCATCGGCTTCACAGTGTGTCAGCATTTTTGACGGTGGCACGCGGCAAGGAAGCGATCGACAATCTGCGCGCACGGTTCTTTCGCTCGAAGTACGGTCGAGAGCAATGCAGTACGTTAGCGCATGAATACAGGGACGTGGTTTTATTTCATATTTCGCGGGATTGCTTTACATACCGGAAAAAAATCACCACGCAGCATGTACGTGGCCACAAAAAATTGGATCGGTCGTTTTGGAATGCCTTCTACAACGTAACGAAACGCGCTTGCAATGTCCCTAAAGTGAATATTACACATTTTTCACAGTTTGTCTTAGTTAACTAGCTGATTAAGCACAATATTAACTATACAATGACGAGCGCCACATGACGGCAAACCATATGTTTTGGTTTCATTCAGTTGCGGTTAACCAGTTCTGTTTTGAATCCTTGGTTCTAGTTACGTGAAACACCCGGTGTACCAGCAGTACACCCGCCTACCGCCCTATACAGCATGGTTGCTACGACATCGTGTGTCACTTCGAAGGACTACAAACGCGTTAAGACTGGAGAAACGACGCATTCATTCGTCTAAATCGAGACAGTGAATCGATAGGCTGCAAACGACGAGACATATGCCTACTGAACGGCTGGTAACAGCTCTGCATATAGTAACCTCGTTCATGTGTTTGTTACCTGGTCTTCTGCGCAAAAACAGCAATACACCGTAATCACATAGACAAGGCTCCGTTTGAATAAGTATCTCTTTGTAGACTGCAAAAACTGTTGTCGTTCCTACTTTGGATCGCCTTGTTCAGAACTGATTAATTGACCGATAACAAATTTTTTGGGGGTTAAGGTTATAGGTGCGGGTTCAGGCGCGTTCCGAGAATATCGGTTAAGGGTCGGATGCAGTTCCGCCTAAAATTCCGGTTCGGCTACGGTTTTCGGTTTGGCTGGATACCCTGATTTGCACCCCTGCTGCAGACCCGTAGCCAGGAATTTTTTCCGGGGGGGGGGGGGGCACTTGCTGAAGACCTTGACTATTTGAGAAAAACACCTATTTTCATCATTCATTTTACAGCGAAAGCTGTTATGAGATCATTTCACCGGCCGTTTTTGGCGCCGTAGTTGTCCGCCGCCGCCGCTGCCGCCGCCGCCGCCGCCGCCGCCGGTGTCCGTAACCAGTATCGCTCGAAATAAGAGAAAAAAAAACGAAATAAGAAAAAATTCCAGGATGGAACGAGGTTCGAACCTGGGCCCTCTGCGTGTGAGCCCAGTATTCAACCACTGAGCCATGCCGGTGGTTGAAACTGCTTTGCAAAAAGGTCCTATACAGGCTTGGTGTCGGGAACGAACCACATTAGCATATGCAATATAGCGTGGTAGAAGAGTAAAATAAGCACCAAGCGTCGCACAACGCGAATTCTATAACCAGGCGTCACACAATGCGAATTGCGCAACGAGTAGGTTGTTGATTGCTTCCAACCCATTACAAAGGTCTCTGCCATAATTCTTCGTCGTCATCAGGCACAGCATCAACAAAGTGCGCATAATGCCTTGCATGCATTTAGCAGATAGCACGGCTCTCCGTAGAATGACGAAAAATGGCACAGTGCCTGTTGCCCTACTTCTCAAAGATTACAATGATTTATAGCGTAGTGGGTTCCTCGCAAGTGCACTTGTATGGTTGCCAAGGAAGCCCATAAGCGCATGATCCATTTCCTCGGGGTCTCAGTAAAGTTCTTCGCACCCCTCCCCCGTCTCTCTCCCACGTCAGCGTATGTTATACAGCATGACGGCAGAGGGAAATAGCGACCGGGCGTCACCCAGTGCAAATTACATAACTGGTGGGCCGTTTAAAGCTTCCAACCCATTACAAAGGGCTGAGCCGTAATTCTTCATCGTCATCAGTCGTCGCGTCAACAAAAGTGCACATAATCCCTTACAGACGTGTAGCTGGTGCCTCGCTTCTCCGCAGAATGACGAATAATGGCTTAGTAGGCGCTTCCCAACTTCACGAAAATTTGATTTATGGCGTAGTGGGTACCTTTCTAGTGTACTTGTATTGTAGCCCCAAGAGAGCTTACAACGGACGCTTGAAACGCCGCTCTTCCAGCTTTCGCTGTGACTGTGCTGCGGTTTCAGCGCAGGCCTGGCGTTTTTTTTTTTTTTGGTAAAAACACCTACATCACCAAAATTTCGGGGGGAGGGAGGGCCTAGCCCCCCCACCTGGCTACGGGTCTGCACCCCTGGTTTACTTCTGTGTATAGCCGCCGAGTATTGTATGCGGGATCCTTCACCAATGACTTGGTGTCATTCCGTGAGGCCCATCTCCTTTTAATTCATATATATTTAACTGTGCTCTTTAATCATTACAACGCAGCTGTCTTGTATACCTTGGGCCGTCGTCGTCGTCGTAGTAGTATTAGTAGTAGTAGTAGTAGTAGCAGTAGTAGTAGTGGTAGTAGTAGTATATAGACGCCATTCAGGTCAAGTGACCAGAGGCGGGAGTGAATAAATATATAAATAAAACGAAATGATGATGCTCGAAATGATGATGATGATGACAAATGATGATTATGACGCTCGAAACGTGTAAAAGCGCTTATTTCAAATCTAGCGGCTGATTTACGACACCGCTTGACCTCGCTAGCCAATCACATACACTCGAGCGCTTACAGCTTCGCTGTGCGACTGTTTTCCCCGCATGCAACCAGCTGAAATTTTTTTCGTCTTTAATATTTTTTTTAATCCGAAGCATTTCTTAGTAAACCACAGCACATGGTCCGTTTCTATCTATCTATCTATCTATCTATCTATCTATCTATCTATCTATCTAGCCGCCTACGTCTGGGTGCTCTCGTGATCACCTCCTTAGCTTGGTGTAGACCAAAACTGGCATGGGAGGGTAAGAGGGTTTGACGAATACCACTGTTTGGTCGTGACATGAACAATGTGAAAATCCTGTCGCGTACGTCATCAAACCCTCTCCTCCAGGCACGTGTGGCACATACCCGTATACCACGGGCCACGGTAAGCGGGTATGCGCCACAGGGGATTGCCAGTTTATATCTCCCCAGGAACGGCGAGAACACACACTGGCAATTTAGATGCGAGAGCGTTAACAAAAGCCGACATCGACAGTGTTGACCCGACGAATGCACAGAATAAAAATCACGGTCCCAGCAGGAATCGAACCCAAGCATTCTGCGTGGCAGTCAGGTATTCTACTACAGAGCCACGCCACGTCTTGCAACTGCTTGGGAAAAAAGACCCTTTGCAGGCGTAATGTCGGTGCAACGTCAATTGTGGTTGCAGTGCTGGCTGTACAATTTTATAACAAAGCTATAAACATTGCATATCTACCCCTATGATACAGGCTTCATGTCGAGTTAACGTCAGTTGTAACTTCAAAGTTCGCTCCGCTTTTATAGAAGTCTAATAAACATTACATTTGTATTCCTTTCATTCAGCAAGCTATATTCAAGCGTTGCTCGACCCAGGAGGAATTCTACGAAAGTTACGCATGATATTCTTATCATCGCACCATAAAGTACACTTCGTTTCTATAATACTGACGTCCGTGCTCTAAAGTGAGTGCTGACGTTACGTCAGACCATAAGTTACCCTTTCAACGCCAGTGTAGTCGACGTGCCTGAGTAAAGCCACGATGTGCACACAACTTCTACGCTTACAAAGACACGTCGATCCACCTCGTAAGGCTTGGATCAAAGCCAGAAAATGAAGCGTAGACAACTGCTCGCTCATTGCTTCGCATGAAACCGATTCCCATAAGGCGCGGGATCTGCCGATTTTTTATAAATAGTGTACAATTCAGCCTATGGTATCCATTTTAGCATCACGATCACGTGTTTACGTGACCGCCAATGGGACGTACCGCAGCGACCAGACGTCGCTTGATCGGCCTCAAGGATGTTGGCAATGCAAAAGCAGAGATGGCACCCGTGCTGACCCGGGAGGTGTTTCTTCCTGTTCCTACTTACATCCTCGGCTGCATTTTTCTTTTGGTTTATCTGTCAAAATGACAAGCGGCCGATGAAAAATACAGATGAGCGAACGAACCCTCAGACATACACTACATCAAGAAACACACGTCTGCATCCCTGAAATAGACTAATTTCTTTTTTTAAAACTGACATACCTGGTAGGTCGCGGACTGTTGCTTCTGGTTGCTTATCGCGAATGCAAATAAGTCTCTGGGTGGAAGTTTATTTTTATTCGCGTGCTGTGGCCGAGGCCCCCACTCTAGCCTTCGATATCAGTTCTCTTAAAACGCCTACCACGTATACCTTCCTCTCTGGGCACGCTTCGTCCATACATCGCCCGGAACGTGCCCAGCCATATAACGCGCCCCATTAATGTCTGAGCTGCGACGCAGGCCCGGTGTCTTTATGCCCTTTGGCGTTGGTCGTAATAAGGGCGCCCCGAATGGGAGCATCGGGATCAGGGAGTGCACTAAGCGTCCCGTAGTTAGTTAAAAAGTTAGTAGCCATTGACAGGTGGGAAGCGCATGGCGTTACTTAACTGAGGTTCGCTGCCCTGATGATAAAGTTGAGTACCTTAGAAAGAGGACAACGCTTCGTGTTTCCGCATTCATCGCATTTTGAACTGCACTGACGATTCTCAAGCGATCATCACTTAAAGGGCCAGTAAACAACCCCGATGTCCAAAAATTGTAATGAAAAGAAATATGCGCACTTTTGCTATGTGAACATGCTGCCGTAAGAATTTTGCGAGTACGTGCTATAAATAAGGAAGTTACAGGGGTTAGAACATCCGTTTCAGCTGGTTTCAAATTTTCGCGCGGCCTCACCACCCTTCTCCGCCACATGGAAGAAAAGGCGTAGCCCGTCGTCGTGACTCCGCCCACTTCGGCAACGTGGCACGACGTCAACAATTGACGTCATGGGCGAGCTCGATCAGTCGCAATGCACTTCCGCTTGCTGCGGCTCCTGGTTGTTTATTGTTTATATTGTCGCACGTGCTCCGTAACTTGACGGGCAGTTTTCGGCTCTTCACTATTTTTAAACCTTTGTGACAGTTCACAATGCAGCAGGAATGCGTGCTTGCTTTCCGAGACGCCGAAGGGGCGCGAGAGAAAAGCCTGGAGAACCCCGCTTGCCGCGCGAGCAAGCGCGACCCGTCCGAGCTACCGGAGATTCCCATCTCCCCGCTCGATTTGCAGCCGGCAACTGAACAACGCTTCGCCTCATGTCGAAGGCGAAGTGCGTGCAGGTGCTATGCAGCGCGAGGAATATAGGCACCGTGCATACGTTAGGAGCCGCCACAGTTGCGCGCGGCCTCCAGCGCCACAGCGGCCACGGCAGCAAACTTGACGGGATATGGGAGCAGACGACGCAAGCGGCAGCAAGCCTCTGCGCCGTGTTCTGCTGCTTCGCTCGACGCGTTTTCGTTTCCGTTCGCTTTCAAAAGACGTTAAATTGTTAGCAGCTGCCACAGACCCTGATGTCAGAGGGTATGCTTCTTTTCGCCAGACCTCGTGCACCCTCAGGGGAACGCGGCAGCATAGAATGCATGTGCAAGGGAAGACGACACGGAGGCTACGGGCACGTTGAGCGAAACTGCGCGCCGCTTCGTTCACTAAATGATTACAGCTTGTCACCCTCAGGCTAACGTGGCCGCAGACTTCGCGGCTGCTTGAAAGAGACAACACCGGCGACTGCATTGCGTTCACTGCGCCGATTTCAACCAGTGCAGCCGAGCGGTCGTCACAGCGGCTGTTAGCTAGCCATGGCACTGCAAAGCGTGTCAATTATTATTACATTTGGGTTCAGAGAGCTACGTGCTATAGATGGTTTCTTCCGAGGAGCTAATTTAAATAAGGGCAAAGAGCTTCTCGATCTAAGCGAGGCTGGCGAGGCATGTTCACGGCTTCGTGGAAGAGACGTTGCACGGCGGGGCGGATCGTCAGTCACGGGGAAGTGCGCACCACAGATGCGAATGAACGCGCCGGGAAGATCCGTGAAAATTGAGGTATGTCGCTTAAATTTGCTTTTTCTTAGTTACAGGTCATGTAATGTTTTCTTATCACTTAAAGCAGGGACATCCGTGCGGCCAACTGGGAGTGCTGTGCCGGAGTCGCAGGAAAGTATAAAACCGCCTGAATAAAATTACTTGCGCATCGAAGACAAGCAAACCGCGATAATGGGGCTTTCCTTTAATTAAAAACGTCTGCCCGAAACACTCAACTGTGGCAATCACAAAAGAAAAAAGTGAGCGATTTTTTTTCTTCTCTCCTTTTGTCAGCTTCATTACAAATAATCTGGAGGAACTTCTGCCTCTACAGTTAGGCCAAAGAGCATCGACATCGAGCATGTGCTGAGGTTTTTCTGCAGCACTGAGTGCACTTTGTCTGACGTGCTCCGGGCAGAGGCCAGCGACGCGGCATCGCAGTCCCACCTCATGCTCCTTCCTGCCTCTACTCAAACGCTGAGCTTGTTTGTTTTGAAACGGATTATTTGCTCATTTTTATGTAGGCTCTCAGGCAAGCTGCTGAGGATATACAAGCAGTATGTCGAAGTGCCGCATCAGGAAGTGGCCGAACTGTCAGCACGCATGTTATTAAACAGAAATGCTTCGGCAAATGAGCGTTTCTGCATAATTACTGCGACAAAGGTGTGAAGTAATACCTTTTGACACTTCGTCTTGGCAATGAGTCTGCTCTGCGATGTACATTTAGTGCACTTATTTAGGCCGGCACATTTATTTTTCTTTTTTGTATCTCCAAGGCGCACAGTGTAATTGACATGCTAGGCAAACGTGCAGATTGCGTATGGTCTCTGATTGGAAACCAGTAAAATCGCGTACCTGGAGAATTTCTATAGGTGTTACTGCACCCAACAACGCAGCAATTATTCTTAGAGTTTGGCATAACCGACACAAAACGAACAGCCCGCGAGAAGGCCGCGCGCCGTCATCGCGGAACCGTTGAGCGAGCAGGGCGAGCGGGTGAGAGTATCCCGTCAAGTCTGCGCTTGTTGCCGCTAGGGCCGCCTTCATTGGCGGCGGAGTTACGTCTGCACGGAGCCTATACACGCGACAACTGCGTGGCCGAAACCGCATTACCGCAGGGCCAAAAAACAAGGCGCAGTTTCGTAGCGGTGGGTGGGAACAGGAACTGACGTTAACTTGACAATTGTTTGTTGAGACGTGGTTTAGACCAATCGACGAGCTCAGTGCTACGTCAACTCGGCGATCGCCGAGTTGACGTCACTGCGCGTACGAGGAGGATTGGTCAGGCATAGGAAAGAAGCGCGGGAATTGTTTTTCGAAATGAAGGGTCTGCGCGGCGCGCAGCGCTGTAATATTCGGAAAACGTGATCGCCGCGGTCTACTGTACGGATTAGCGAGCTTGTTTGGCGGGTGTAAAAAAAAGTCGCAGCCTGTTTACGGGCCCTTTAAGATCTGATCGTAATATCATGAGGTAAAAACAGCGCTCACTTTACGAAGAAGGACAGAAAGAAACACGAGGCATAGTCTCTATGTGCCTCGTGTTCCTTATGGCGGACATTTTGCCTTATGATGAACAACCACATAGCTCGAGATTTGTTATTCCAGTTCATTTCCAGTACGGCGCCTTGCACCGTGTTCCTTCTGTCTTCGTAAAGCGTGCGTTTTTTTTTTTTTTTTGCCTGATGATGAACAGCCAACTAGCTCAAGACGTGTCATTCCAGTTTATTATCTCATCGTATTATAAGATGAAAACCTCTGCTCGTATTCGCAAAAACTCGTTGCGCTAGAATTGCCGCCCGTAAGAGATAAATTCAAATCTTTCCCTTGTACACATTATTAATAACTTGTGGGTTTTTACGTGCCTAAACCACAGTATGATTATGAGGCAAGCTGTAGCGGAGATCGAAAATTTCGACCATCTGGGGTTGTTTAACGTGACATTGCACAGTATATGCAAGAGCCTCTAGGATTTCACCTCCGTCGAAATGCGACCGGCTCGCCCAGTATCGAATCCGCAACCTTCGGATCAGCAGCCGGGCACTGTAACCACTGTACCACCGCGAAGGACTTGTACATGTTATTAGAGAAGGCGATCGGCCAATGGTAAAGATAAATTGCGAACGAAGACTTTCACAAATTCTGCCCTTGTCCCAAAACCATGATATGATTATGAGAGACGCCGTGGAGAGCTCCGGACATTTCGACCACCTGGGGTTTCTTAACGTGCACCTAAAATTTAAGTACATGGGCCTCTACCATTTTCGCCGCTAACGAAAATGCGGCCGCCGCGGCCGGGATTCGATCCCGCGACCTGCGGGTCAGCATTCGAGCACCTTAACCACTAGACCACCGTGGCGGGTGAATGCTGCCCTTGTTGAATTCATTATTCAAGAGGCACTTAAACGGGAGATGCGTCTGGAGCCGATGTTTCGACAAGCGGACTTCACGAAACGAGATACCTTTTGTTTGTGTCCACATCGTCCTGTGAACTTCGTGTGTAGTTGGAGGTACTACCTAATTTACATTTGCTGGGGATACCCAGCGCTATACATATATATGGCTATGAGTCTTGTAAGTACTGCGATATCTGTTTTGAAGTCGGCTTGGAACGTGTTCTTACCTGTTAATGCATCTTTACTTAGACACATTACGACAGCAAGCTTTTCGACTGCACATATGGCTTAGCCTACAAAAATTCCTGTACCCGTGGCAAAGCGCCCGTCAGGGTGCGTTGTAATTAAGTAGTCTTGTACGACCACCTCCATTTCTGTTCATATAAAAATGAAATGTTCACGTTTAGAAGGCTTGTAAACCAAGGATGTTGGTAGATACATACGCGCATAACTGAGGACAACGTGCAGTCAAAGACGACACGAGACAAAAGACGACAGGAGCGCGAATGCGGCTGCGGATATATAAAGTTGTTTCAAAGCGTGATACTGACATACATTGATCATGAATGTTTGGGTTTTACGTGCCAAAACTACATTATGCATGCACGCCTTATTGGAGGACCTTTAGCACTTCGCTTCCATCGAAATGAGACAACCGCGAACGGTATCGAACGTGCGACTTGCGGACATACAGATATGTGTTGCCCTTCTGAATTCAGCCAGAGCAAACGATAAGACGTGTCCTGATACCGTAGTTTTTACATCCTCACGATATCGGCGGTTGCCATCAACCCCTCGCTTTCTTGGTGTTTTATTGTCTACGTGGAATCTAGTTATTTCGAAAGGCGTCTCTCCAACGTCGAAGTGCGTCAGTTTTCTATAAATAGGAGAAGCTTTTTTTTTATTATGATTATTATTATTTGGTGGACACCCAAGCGCGTGTACGGTGAGAGGTACCATTGTCCACTTCAAAGAGGAGTTGCACGGATGTGTCAGCCAATTACGTTTGCTTATTTGTGTGACGCTGAAGCTTCTTTTAATGCCATAGCCTTGCCATTGGTACTTTATGAAGCACATAGAGCAGTTTAAGTGCGATTTTGCGGGAGTAGCACATGTGATCGATTTGAGGTCATCTACACACGATCACTGCCTACAGCCTCATGACAACTTCGCGCAGAGTTCGCACGACTTTCTTTCTTTCAGCTTGTTTGCATTATTACATTAGTTTGAAGTGCGTATGTGGCCTATACTGCTCTCGCGTTATCGCCAGCACAGTTTAGCCAGCGCCGCCAGTTGTGGAACACAGCGAAATGTCAGGGTTGCTCTCATTCCGGCCTACGGGACGCCTGTAATGTTACTTACGCCCGCATCAAGGTACAGCAATACGCCAAATGTTCGTTCGCTCCTAAGGACGTTCATTTTTCGCTCTATTTGACCGGATGACTGTCGAAGTTTTAAGTGTATAGCTGCGACGATATGTCCACGCAAGAAACGCTGTACCTTACGAGCAAGCGTGTGCAGTACTCCCTGCATGCATCACTAAAGTTGCGTCACGGTCGGATTCCGAGGTGGCCATGTATCAATGAGAGGGGCGCTGTCGGGTAAGGAGGAGAGTGGCGACGACGCTGAGGTAGCGGCGATAATAAGAGCGCACGCTAGCCGTGCCCTGTCTCGATAAATCCGTGCACCGCTGTCGAAGCTTCGGACGGTGTTAGCTAATCAGGGCAGAACATTTCACGAAACGTATAAGTCTTTAGCAAGACAAACTATTTATGTGCTTTCAGTGACCATAATCTCGCGAGGTCGCAGGTGTGCCGAAAGCTGGTCTTTAGGAATAGCTGATCAAATGCTGAAGCCAGGGGCGTAGCCAAGGGGGGGGTTGGGGGGGTTCAAACCCCCCCCCCCCCCGAAATTTTTCAGTTTTGCTTGCGTATATAGGCACGCACACATACAAACGCAGGCACGAACGTACATGAAGTATGGTTGAACCCCCCCCGAAAAAAATTTCTGGCTACGCCCCTGGCTGAAGCCATTTAGTCGGTTGGGCCCCCGCAACTGCTCCCTATTCGACAGCACTGCACCTTTTTAATCGGAGAGAGCGAGTGTGAGAGCGATAGGGGGGCCTTCTTTCCGGCACTTATTAAAAACCCCCCACCGGATGCTCGTCCCGACATCTTCAACGAAATGTATATGAGGCGAAGTTAGTCAGGAGGAGAGAGAGGGGGGGAGGGGGTGAATTTCGTCGTCATGCTGTCTCGCGTCGTAGGAACCGTCTGATGGTGTGTTTCGTTGCTGGCTTCAGCCCTCAGGTACTGCGAAGCGCATGGCTGGGTGATGGTGGAACGTTGCTCTCGCCTTCGAGGGGGCTTCCAATGGGAGACCGCCCTCGACGCAACCTGGTTTCCCTTCCCTCGGCCTTTCCCCTCGCTCGTGAGCCGCCTCTCGGAACAGCTTATTCACGCCGGACAAGATTTCCGTTCGGCAGCGGCGGCTGCCTCCTTCCACCTGTTTCAGGATCGCGGCGGGAGGCCGACTGCCGCGGACAAGCACTTTCGGCACAGTTGCGCCCCGAACAACAACCAGATCGGCGGCCCGGTCCTGCGCGCGACGGACTCGCTTCGCTCGTGCTGCTGGTATCGCACACCCATCCCTTGCCCCCCTTTTTTTTTCGGCGTGCCAGAAGCCTTCTTCATCTGTGATGTGCCGGTTCTTCTTCGGAGGAGAAGGATACTGCCACCACGTCGTCGCTAGCAGACGACGACCGTGTGTGTGTGCTCGCTGTCGCTGACGTCGTCTTCTGCTTCGTCGGTTGTCGTCGCGTGACATCAGCGCTTTCTTTTCTTTTTAATTTCGGTTCGGTGATCCTCATCAGTGTTGGAAAGAAATGAGTGCACCGGACCTCTGGACAACGCTCGTGGACACTACTGTCGCCACCTGAAAGAATCAAAGACGGCACGTCCTTTAGCAGGCGAGTACGCGCGCTGTATCTCATCGCATCGCGCTTTAATGCGCGCGGGTTGCCGCGAGATCAATTCAGCAGTAGCTGGCCCTAGCACAGCGCAGGCGCAGTGTCGAGGTGAGGATTGATTTTTCTAAAAGTCAACCGTTAACGCTACCAAGTTTCCTTCGGTGCTCTTTTTTTCTTTTTTGTTTAAAACGTAACTCCAGAAGACTCATTCATCGCCATCTTTTCAGAATAGCGCATTGATCTAGCGTAATTTGGTATAGCACATTCTATAAGCTCCTGCCCAAGCATCATTTCAGGGTAAATGCATGCCCACCCTTATAGCAGCGTGAAGAATACTAATAAGCCATTCGGTCTCGTATGAATTGCATAATACCTTACATTTCTGTCGACTGCGTAACTCAGTAAAACAGCGTGCTTTGAAGCGCCAGTTTTCTTAAGCCTCCATGTTTGCAGCTCCAGTGCTCCTATATGCTGGTTCGTCGCCTCCCTGAAGATGATCACAAAATGTTTAATATGAAATGATGACGCTTTGGTTTGCATGTTTGAAGGGGTGGGAGAACTGGGGTATTTAGTTGAAGAGTAGGCTTTCTACCAGGAGGCGGTATGTACAACAGGTGGCACGTGCAGTGGTCCTCGCTGAGAGAAAGCAAAGAAAGAGTTAAAAGTCGCGCGGCAATACTCCAGGACGACCCACTGGTCGTATCTACTCCTCACAGCAGGCAATTTATCCCCGGTGAAGATGTCGCGTTATGTCTCGTGCCTTGATATTCCAGATGAGATGCTTCGCGATAAGTCTCTCGATCTCTCCGCAGTTAAGGCAGGTGCAACTGTGTCACTCGATGTCGTCTGATCATCGCTTTCTAGTAACGCGCTGTTAATCACTCTTAAGGAATTACACATGACGCTCTTTTATCGCGTTACTTTGATTCGAGCTTAGCTATGAAAGCGCTGTCTTCGAGGGAAAGGAAAGAAACAAGGGTGAGGGGAAAGGCAGAGAGTATGACTATATATAGTTCATAATAATCTATATATATGCTACACTAACACTGCGGAAGGGGATGGGGGAGCTTGAAATATAGATAGCTAGCGCATACACAACGCCACAGTCAGTCACTTTTGGGCGGTATATGCGCGACATCGCTCGTCGATCACGATAAATACAATCAGTTTACGTCCGCTTGTGCAAGTCTGTTGTCATTGAACATTTTCAAGAATACACTGTAGGGGAGAGAAGTCAATGCGAAGGAAAAATCTAACAGGAAACAGCAATGGTCAGGGTAGTACGTGTTTCAGAGCGTCTGGTGAACGCGGTTTGGATGAAAGACCTGGCGCCGTTAATACTTTTGCCTCTGTATCTCTACGAACTCATGAAAGCTTCCTCTTTTAAACTACCACCACAGGTGAAGTAGGTTATGCCACTGAAGATGCATCAGGCCGGTACTGTCGACGACACTGTTGCGCTTGCATTCGCGTGAAACCGGCAGCGCGAATTGTGGTATCATGTCTTTGGCTGAGATGTCGAACGCACCACGACTAAAAGCGGAGAGGATTTGGAATCGAACCTCCGAGGTGGTGCATCTGCGATTTCACATTACAGTCATAAGCTAATCATGACGTCATCTCCGGGCATACAGCTTCCTGTCAAGATATATACGTAGCAAAACTAACGCACAAGTGGAATGAGCGCAACCGCCGAACGCTATCTCACGCGCAGCGATACGCCTACACTGCTGCGACACACATAAGCCAGTTTATTGCGTGTCATTCTCCTTTCTTCAGTTTTTCTCTTTCCTATGTCATTCGGCCGTTGATTCATTTGTCATCCAGTCTTGTGTTGTGCATCGTAGAGAAAAAGGTCCCGATCATTTATACAGGCACGGAAATAAGAGAATTGTCAGGAGACAGAGCGAGTCAACTTTATTTAGTGGATTTTTCACTGAGAGGTGACGTTCAGGTGGTGTCTGACGGTCACCTATTCAGCTCTTTCCACTGCCCGATGTTGGGTCTCCAGGCTGGCGTTGCGGAGTCTCGGAAGTATCAGAAGCCTCAGGGTATTCTACGACGAATTCCTACAACTAGCTCAACCTTTTGTCCTTCTTGTATTGTGCATTCTTCTTAATGTGGAAACATTTCCTAGCTCTTCGAACACATTATTACCAAAATATGTCTACGCCTCCCCACTTTCATTCATGAACTACCGTACCAGTGTGTTTACATTGTTACATTTGGTTTGCATAAAGAAATCCTGGACACGATCTTCAGGCGCGAAGTTTTTCCGGTTTTGTGCCTTGATTCTGAAGTCATATAGAAGGAAATATTGTTTGAAGGTCTTGTGCAAATGTGGTATATAACGGCAGCCATTATTAAGCTCTCGAACTTCTTATACCGGTGTCATACGGTGCACTACACTGATCGCGATCGAGCCCGATCAGGATCAAATTTCGCAACAGTGATTGGCTCGCGTATGCAGCTTGCGTAAAGGAGCGAATCACGATCGTGAAATTCTATCCGGATCAGGCCCGATCGCGATCAAAAGTGACCGTGTGACACCGTTGTTACGTTCGACCCACGAAAAGATTTGAGTGTGATATGGACTCGTTCGTGTGAATAAACTTGATTTCACTTGATTTATCGATCCTTTAGGGCCCAAAGGGCATTGCAAAAGAAAGGACGTTGGGGTGGGAGGGGGGGGGGGGGGGGGCATACAGGCGCGTTTTATACCATCATTCAATAATATTTCGTTTTCGACTCACTAATAAATTCTGATACATAGAAAAAAAAAAAAAACGGTGGATCCAAACTTTGCACCGACTTTAATCCTGCTTGAAAGCCCAGTGCACAAGATGAGCCATACGTAAATGCAGTATAAATGGCTAGCTAACGTTTATTTACTGAGGAGTTTGGCACAGTGACGACAATCTCGACGTACAGGATGACAAGGAAGTTGTTTGAAAGTCACGCTTGCCCGGAACTTCCTTTTATCGTTACGCTTTACTCTTTTGCTTTATCCCTGCACACAATTGGGATTACAAATACCCAGTAGCATATTTCTTGCATGTATAGCTGTCACCTCCAGTGAAGTATACAACCAGTAGAACTGATATATTTGCCAAAATTACGAGATAATTAGGTGATAATTTATAAAACAAAGTTACATGTAAATTGACAGAGATAAAGAGCGAAAAATTACGCCACAGAGCGTCTGTGGTCGCAAACATGACTAAGATTATATAAATTCTTGTACTTCCCATTATCTTAATAGTGCCCCCCCCCCCCCCAAACACACACACACCTTATTTTTTTTATTCTCATGAAAGGCGGTGGGAGGGGGGGTGGGGGAGTGGTCGAGGCTGTGCAGTTGCAACTAACGTGCAAGATAGTTACACCAGTGCATGCCAAGGAAGCAACTCACTGCGGCGGTACAAGAACCTTTCTGCCGCGATGCTTGCCTTCAGGCTTCGAAATCATGGCACGATGCAACAATTATTACTCAATTCGTGTTCTCCTGCCATTCGCCTTCCGGGCATATATGTACATCTGACACAGTATAAACGACGTTAACCTTCAAGGACTCCGCATCGACGATCATCAACTATCAGCGTGTCCTTGGTGGATTCACACGCGTCGACGACGCTCGCGAAGTATCTTCCGATGCGAAAGAGAAGACGTTCTTCGGGCAAAACGAAAGGAACCGCTTAACGGCCGGAAATTGCCGCCGGCCGGCCTCTCTCAGCTGTAGCGACACCTCTCCGCATCGCGGCATCAAAAGCTACGCTCGAAAAAACAGAAAGAAAAGACAAAAAGCTCGGGAAACTCTTTGGAAACGCCGAGGAAACGACCCGTATATATATATGCGTGTATGCATGCGCGCGCAACTTGGTCCGCGCGGTGGAGGAGGGAACGGCTGTGCGTGAAGCGGGCAGAGGAGTCTGACAGCATGCACAGTCGTGGCGTGCGAGGACCGACACGCCTCGAGTGAAGCCTAATTACGCTTGTCGGCGAGTGGGCTCGCGCCGTGCCTGCCGGCGATCGCATGCGTCGGCGGCACGTCTGTACACGAGCGATGTGTGTGTGTGTGTGTGTGTGTGTGTGTGTGTGTGTGTGTGTGTGTGTGTGTGTGTGTGTGTGTGTGTGTGTTTACACACACGCACTTGGCGGACAAACATGTTCACCCGCCCTCGGAGGGAAAGGGAAGCTCACTCATTCCCGACGCTGAGTTGGTTTGTACGAAATGAGCCAGCGCTCGTGCGAGCATCGCGCGGCGCAGTGTATGTGCGTGTGTGTAGGCGCGCGCACCTCACGCAAATTGCCTTCCGGTCATTTCCTTGGTTTCCGTCCCGGCT